>NW_019727788.1:1051089-1079242 GCF_002891405.2 Cryptotermes secundus
TTTCACATTATTAGATATCTGGTTGCTAATATCTTCCAGCCTCCTAGTAACAGTCTGTTTTGAAAGGGGCACTGTTTGAAATTTGTTTCCTACCTTATTTTCATTGAAAGCTTCTGCCATCTTTATCGCACAGTTCTTAATTAATTCACCATCACTTAACGCTTTTTTAGCTTTCATTAATTCATATGTCACGAAATAAGAAGCCAGCAAAGCTTCTTCTTGTTGTTTTGTTTCATTGGTAAAAAGAGATTTCTGCTGGAAAAGTTTTTTCTTTAACTGATCGCAGACTACTTTCCTTGATTCGTGTTTTCCGAAGTTCTGTTTATGATTTGTTATGTAATGCGTCTTTAGGTTGTATTCCTTTAAAACTGCTAGCACTTGAAAACATACTAAACACTATGGCTTATGGTCTTTATTTAATATAAAAAAATAGTCATGTTCCCACTCAGATTTGAACGCCCTATTTTCACTATCAGCTTTTCTCAATTTACTATTTGACATGCTGTATCACAGTAACTTCAAACACAATTTTAATTGAAAAACAGTTCTACGCTCACACTCCGTAATCACACTTCACTTTCTAAAATCGCACTAACTGGGAGACATTTCTGCTAAAACTGGCACTTAACAAAGGCCAGGATGCCGAGAGAAACGGTAAGCAACCCATCCCTTCGAGCAAACTGGGAATGGTTATTATTTTGAAGGTGTCATAAATCCTTCACCACTACGGTCTTCCCTTCAGTCTCATCTCCCTACAGAAGTAGGGTTGGGGGACTTGGAATTTCCATGAAATGAACATAGTTATTAGAAAACAGTTTGAACTGTCCAACTAGGCAAGAACGTATACAGTAAATTGCAAAATGCTGTAAGCTAATGAAACGTCCTATTAAAAACAGAATTCTATGCCAATACAGCTGTGAAGTTAAGATTTTTGAAAATAAACCTGAGACTTGGCGGGGGGCCGGAGTAACCGGCCCGCGGGCCGCCAGTTGGCCATCGCTGTTGTAGACAGTCGGCTCATGGACGGCAGTAAGGTTGTCAGTTTTACGCGCTGGCCGCCCTTTACCCCCTTTTTTTCTTGATACTCATATATGTTGTAGGCTGAGTCGACCCCAGGGCTATTGTGCGGCTGGAAGGATTAGGTCAATTGAAAAATCCAATGACCTCATCGGGATTCGAACCCGCCACCTTCCGGCTTGTAGCATAGGTCACGGTTGGTTGTGTGTGCTTAATGGGCATAACGTGCGATAAACCGTTAACAAATGGTTGAATCTTGGGTTACCTAACGACGCTGTTTCAGCTGTACAAAATTTAAAGCGTAGCTTTCATATACGAAACGTAAATGTAAAACTATTATTGAAATTATCTGATAATGTTTTGAACGTTCGACCGTCTTCATATATGCACGTTTGCTATTGGCTCCGTAGCTGACCCACTAAGTTGGCCGATGTTTGCAGCGGGTATATTTGTTCTGTCAGTTTGATATATTGGTCTGTAATGCTACCATATACGAGTACGTACGTACTTGTTAAAATGTTAAATATTAAGATTGTTAAATTATTTTCTTTTGACAGTGTTGTTGAATTCTGAAGTCTCTTTGTTATAAAGGTTTTTCTTTTTCCATAGTTATAGTTTTGTGGATATGCATACCTGACAATGGCCGAAAGGCTGAAACATGTAGCAAGTAATTATTACGCAGCATATCTGTACAGAACCTGTGCTGATGGAAATAAATAAATTGGAAATTCAACAGAAGGTGACGCTACGATACAAACCAGATTAAGGCCTTCTGTAGACCTGTGCATACAGTTACTTTAAGTATTGTTAGATAATACTAAATAGATCATTCGGCTAGTCACAATGACGTAATCAATATATCGTATAATGAATTCCTGAGTAATGCTTAAGTTCCGGCTGATGCATTTTAATTTAAAAATATTAGTTTAAATCAGTATAATACTAACAGCATATATACTTATATAGGACTACATATGCAGAATGGGCAGGCCATATAGAATGAATGGGGGCGAAGAGGAATGCATATAGGATATTTGTGTGAATGTCAGAAGGAAAGACACCACTAAGAAGACCAAGACGTAGGTAGGGCGACAATATTAAAATGGATCTTAGACAGGTTGGGGAGTAAGGGGAACGTCCGCCTTTGGAAGCCTCTACCCAGCAACGGCTAGGGAAGAGTGGAAGACTCTTATGTGTGCTGTAGTTATAGTAATGTTTGAAGTGTTTAACTCTGAGATTATCATAGTTAATCTTAGTTACGTCCTGGAAGTGCCCAGTAAATCCGATCTTCAGTCCAGAAGCCATCTGTAGTCATTCTAAAACCGCGACAGTATGTTGTTAGTTTAATCAGATGGAAGATGATTGGACGGACGGAATTCTTGAGAAGCTAACAGTCACACATCTGGTTAGGAAATTCTCCGCCCTTTATGGAATCCAAAGGTCCATTACCATTTTCAGATAGCCCGTCACTGGTCCTGATTCCCAGCTAAATGAATTCACTGAATACTCTCATATTTCTGTCCATTCAATACTGGTCTGCCAACTGCGCTAAGGTCTTCAAAATAGTCTCTTTCCTTCAATTTTTTGAACCAAAATTTTGAGTTCATTTCTTATCTCTCGAGTACAAGGTACATTCCCCGCTCATTATATTGTCCGCTGCTTGACCGTCCTAATAGTATTTGGCACAGCTATGAAGCTCCATGCTGTGCAGTTTTCTCCAACCTCCTGTCACTTCAGTGTTTACTTGGTCATCGAATTACGACCGACTTCCGTTCTGACTGACAGGTCGTAAGTCGATCTAGTCGTATGTCGGCCATATATTTATTAACAATGTTTTTTAACCTTTCTAATCTTTTTATCATCTTGATAATTTATTTTTAAAAACTTTTACATTTTAATCATCTTTTATTTTTTATTTTTTATTGTGGTCGTAAGTCGACGACCAAGTGTATATAACAAAATTCCCGCCGTGTCGAGCATCAGGGCGATGCTAGGCCTACCGGGTTACACTTGCAGATATGCTACACGTGTTTACATGTAGGCCGAAGGGATTTCTGATGCATTCCTGAGCGCTTAAAAGAGCCGTATGCACAAACTTTCCCCTTACACTCTCTTCATCATTCTTGCCTCTTTCTCTTGCAGTTCTTGCGTAATCGTGAACTCACGATGACCAACAGTATGAAGTTACCCATTAGCGTGGTGCCACGGCGAAATCGTGAGGCGTGAAAATGTTCCGTTTTTGAAAGCCGTGACCACGCTTCGGAGTTGCGTATTCGCACGCCTTTCCTACACGCTTGTAAACACTGGAATGTTCGAAACGTATTACACGCCTGGGGTCGAGTTTCCACGTGATCATTTCAGTCGCTGTACGAAGATGAAAGGGGTGTTACTTATGTGCGGTGCTGTTGCTGAAGTAATAAAAATTGAGCTGTTGCTTGCCGAAAAAGATAAAAATTTTGGGAAGTGCCGAAGAAAATTCTTAAATTTTGAAGCAACTTCTTTTGGACCGAAGCCGCCAACTGAAAATGCAGCAACAATACGTTTGATTGTTGTAGTTCGCAAGTCACGATTTCTGTAGTCGGAATTCACGTCGTACAAACACGATTCACTTTGATAAAGCTGAATTAACCGCATGGTATTGTTCTCCGATAACTTAAGAGACAGTTTTCCCAACATTTCGGCAACGTTCCCGCACGGGGTGCATCACAGAACTGACACTCACGCCGGGTTCAAGCGAAAAAATCAAACGCGGTTTGATTATTTGGTACGCCTAGCTGTAAGAAGCGTGGCGACTGGCAGGCGTGCGTTCACGCCTACGCATTCACGTCTGTTTTGTTTACACGAGTCGTGACCACGGCCGAACTACTTTCACGCCTGCTATTAGACGTGGCACCACGCTAATGTAAACACCGCTTTAAGCAGTCCTGTGCTGCCTGTTGTCGGCCGTCTGCACGACTTTCCCGCTTCTCTGTTCCTGCCGGCCTAAGGCCACCACTCCCCACGTTTCCCTCCCTGCTCCCATACTTGTTCAAGGCTATGCATACAGCAACTCACCATCCTGTATATCTGAACACTGAAGATGGAGGCAACATGTGCCCCCGAAATGTTAGCAAGATCGCCCACAGCCACATGTAATAACTCAAGAACAGAATAGTCTCCAAACACGGAAAGAAAAGCCATACCGAGAACCCAGTAGGCACTTGTGTCTAGACCAGCCACCGAAAGTAACATAACATGCAAATACAAGCACAGCTATAACAACACACATAAGGTCCACAGAAATATATATAAAATAAATAACATTCACGCTGTGGAACCGTATGCAACGTAGCAGGATTATAACGGATATATTTTAATTATTTCTACGAACAAATAATTTTTAAAAAATTAACGTCAAATATAAATGTGTAACATAAAAAAGAGCATACAGTGAAACAGTTCTAACAGGAGTCTTATGTACCTGACGAGGGTCGTATACGACCGTAACATGTCGCAGTAAGATAAAATATATATGGGACAGAAAATAAAGATTGCATTTAACATCAATAAATAAACAAAACGCAAGCCTAGAATTTGTAATGTAGGCAAACATGTATATAGGACAAGCTGTCTGATATAACTGTAACCGCGTTATTATTGTTTATTTCACTCTGAGTTGCATCCATTAAATGTGTCTCAGTTTGCTCTGAACATATGCCAGGGAGTTCGAGTTGTACAGGCGTTTGAGCCCTAGGATTGTGGTTTAAGCCCCTGTAACTACATTCACTGTTGCAACTAATGAGCTACCAACAAGTTCTGGGGTCCGTAATCTGATGGCTACTGTGACTAAGTCTTGAAAGTCTGATCCATATCAGATTGCTCAGAATTGACTAATGTACGTGGTGTGTTCAAAAAGTATCGAACCTTTGGTCGGCAGAAATACATTTATTGATTTGTAGGTACAAAACCCTAATCCCCTTCAAAGTAGTCTCCTTGGTAATGCACACACTTCTCCCAGCGCTTCCGCCATTGTTGGAAACACTTCTGGAACGCGTCTTTTGGAATGGTGATCAGCCGGGCCGTCGCATTCCGCATGATGTCTTCTCTTGACTCAAATCGGGTTCCTTTCAGCGGAATTTTCAGCTTGGGGAATAGCCAAAAGTCACACGGAGCCATGTCGGGGAGTAGGGAGCCTGACGAACCACAGGGTCGTAGTCGTGATTTATGTCTCTGCGGTACGGAACATGCATGGTCTGTTTTAACGTATAATTTCGGGAATTTCCTGGATGGACAGTACGGCTCGGCTGTTAGCTGCTTCCGGGATGGAAGCAAGGACGTTCCCAGTGGAAGTCAGTTTCAGCTGCGCTCTCGCACAGTTCACATAGTCGTCTGTTAATTGCTGCTTCGTAAAGTTACTTACAGACTTTTTTCTATTGCTAGTGGGGTGGGAGTAAGTCCCTTGTACTGCGGCCGCTTCTGGCCTATTGTACCAGCCCTAGATGATAGGTGAGGCAGGGGAAACCGAAGTACTCGGAGAAAACCTGCCCCAACGCCACTTTGTCCACCACAAATCCCACTTGACCAGACCGGGGATCGAACCCGGGCCACTGCGGTGGGTAGCCAGCGACTAACCGCTTGAGCTATGGCGCCCCTACTTGCAGACTTAACTGTACGCCGTACTTTAGCTTGGTCAGGGGACTGAAAGAAATCGGCGTAACGATGTCTCTTCATCTTTTGAGCGAATTCATTGGTATGTGTCATGCACTTCACAGACGTGTGTTTGCGTTTATGTAATGTGCGTTATAGAATGATTCGGTCTCATAATCTTGTACTTTGACGGGTTCCCATTCAGCCTAAATTAATCCTGAATTTATGGAACGTACAAGTCTCATAGTTTAATGTTTAATGTAATACCCGCATTTAAAATTGTACTTGGCAGCGTAATTGGGTACAGCTTACTACATTTGTGTAGTAGAAATATTTTGTAGATGGCTTAAAGCGGCTTGCACAGTATGCGTATACGAAGTGAAGTAGAGGGAACGTGTGGGGGTATCAGATTGGTTTATGAATGACTCTGCCCCTTGATGTTAGTTGCGCAGCACAACCCGGCCCGCGATAATTTCAGAGCATAGAGAAGCTGGACAGTGAAATAAAGACCTGATGTCTTTTTAGCAGTAATCCTGTTGAAACATCGTTTATCACGCTTATTCCGTTTACTGTCCCAGTTATTTTCACACATGTATGCAGGTATATGTACAGAGTCGGGATAGCGCAGTCGGTATGGCGATTGGCTACGGTCTGGACGACTGAGAGGTCGGAGTTCGAGTCCCGGTAAGGTGAAATTTTTTCACTTCTCCATCTCGTTCAGACCACAGACATCTGTGGTCTAGTGGTCAAAGTCCCTGGTTACAGATTCAGATGTGCGGGTTCGATTCCAGATTTTGGTAGAAGTAGTGGGTCTGGAACGGGGTCCACTCAACCTCGTGAGGATAATTGATTAACTATTTCAAGGAAATAGCGGCTCCGGTCTAGAGAAGCGAAATTAACGGCCGTGGGGATTCGTTGCGCTGACCACGCGACACCCTCTATCCGCTAAGTTGGCACTAACTTCGCCGACAAGCGGCGGTCGCTTGGTCGGTATAGTTCGCTTGCGGACTACAGGCCACGGAGTTTATTTGTTTATCTTTGTGCTTAACTAATTAAGCACTACGCTATGGAAATGTATGGGAGAGTATGTGCAGATCTACGTATTCTTGACCTTGGCACTAGTTGAAGGGGAGCGGTCAGCTTCACGCCCCTGCCGTTTTATCTCCGGGGAAATAGCCCCCGGTATCCATTTGATAGGAGGACCCCAGAACCGGTCTGGACAAAGCGGAGAAGAAAAAATTCTTGACCCTACCGAGACTCGAACTCCAACCCCTCGGTCGTCCAGCCCGTAGCCAGTCACTATACCGACTGAGCTATCCCAGGAATGTCTTGCATATTTGCTCTCGCATCGTGCCTCAGTAACCCCACTCAGTTGACTATTAACAGGAATCATAAACTGCATCTGTGATTTGTGAACTCGCCACCGTATGCTTGCCGTGTGGCAGCAGTGGACAGATGTAGTTGGGATGTCAGCGTTTCACAGCTGTGTTGATGATGTATGGCAGTCTCTTTGTGAATGGCATCTATTATTATCTGAGTGTGTTTTGGTGTGCAGGATTTTTTTCAATTTACGTAATTCTTCCAGTCGCACTATGGCCCTGGGGTCGACTCAGTTGCTAACAGAAATGAGTACCAGGAATATTCTTGGAGGTAAAGGGCGGTCGGCGCGTAAGGCTGACAACCTTTCTGCCATCTTTGAGCCGATTGTCTAGAACATGTGGGAACCTCAACATCTCACAACCCTATGGGCCTCCACGGCCTGTTACAGGGATACCTTTAATACCTTTACTTGCTTTTTTACTTTGGTGTGCCGTCGCGAGAGTGTCGGAGCTTGAATTAGGGCACTGACTGTGGAGAAGTTTTTAGCTAGTAAACAGAATAACTGCTGGAACACCCTCCCTATTCATCGGATCTAGCCCCAATGACTTTTTTCAGTTCCCGAAGATAAAGGAAGTATTGAAAGGTATGCATTTTGATGCACTGATGACATCCGGAGTAATACGATGGCTCTGAAGGCCATTCCACAAAACCAGTTCAAAAATTGTTTTGAAGGGTGGGTTAGGCGCTGGTATCGGTGTATAGCTTCCCAAGGGGAGTACTTTGAAGGCGACTGCAGTGATATTCAGTAATGAGGTATGTAGCAGTTCTACCGTTATGAGTTCGCGAACTTTATTGTCAGATCACATAAGATTGCTAACCAGTCTCTTCAAAGAATAATCCGCGGTTACTAAGTGGTTTGAAATCCATTTCAAGGAACTTATGATTTTGGGTTTTTTCACTTTCCTTTGTATAATTTATACATTTGCTGATATAATTGAGTAATTGTAGGAACACGATTCATGAATTATTTTATGTCATAAGAAACTAACCCACCAAAGACTATACTTACACTTAACTGCCTGAAGCACGAATCTCATCTACATAATATTTACAAATTCAGTTCCTACCTCACAGGAAGCACGCCTGTCTCAAATATAAAATTTAATGCTATCTAGGACAGTAATCGGCGACTAGTCTGTGACACAGAATCCAGTATTTGGAGGAAAAATGCTTTTTTTTTTAATGTTAAGGCCGGTAGTGTATCCACTCTTCTATAAATTTAAATTGGTCATAAAATACTCCTTGTGATTTCGTTAAGACTACTGTTGAAAACTCGAAGCATACATTTATACAGAATTTATATTTATTTGAAGTATAATTTTGTGAAGTTATTCTATAGTTTCTGTGTTTGTAATGTCGAATGTTACAATCTTACGTATACAGCAACCTCGCATAGTCCGGCTTCGATCAGTCCGCATTCACTATAGTCCGGTTTGAAAATTTCAAAGCAAACTAAATTTTAATTGAGCAAAATAGAAATAAATTCTACAAAATTAGTACACAGAATTATTTTCAATACTTAAATGATCGGTTTTTTCCGTTTATACAGTCACCTCTTTTTGTGCGGTTTATTTTTATGCGGTTTTAAAGTTATGCGATACGATACATATTTCAATTTTTTTCTGGGGTTCCCCGTTCGTTCTTGAGCTCTGACAGTTATCGCTGGATGAGGTGGGGAGAGCACTACTTTAACCGAATTTTGGAAAAGCTACAACATCAGAAACTGTAACCGCACCACTGCCATGCACCCATTTAAATTTAATTAAGTTTATTAATTGGAAAGTTAATTGTTTCACAGTGGGATGTTATGAACGAGTCAGTGAGACATAGGCCTGTTCTTGCATGTAAGAATTACCTTATTCTCAAACTTGCAGTAGAACAAGAAAGAACCCTTACGGATTTTTCTTGGAATTTTAGCTCGAAAGTGTAACGGCGGCAGTCTTTGAGAATTTGAAACTGACAGTTTCTGCAGATCGTAATTCTTAAGGAGGAGGGTCAGAGACCGAAGCCAAGCGTAGAATTCATCAAAGACCTGTCGAAAGTTACGTTATGTCTTTAAGGGCGAAATTCCAAAGTCACAGTGAGCTGACTGGAAATCAGGGAAATGAAGTGAACTCCATAATTTCAAAAACATTCAAATCGCTAGATTTTAAGGGTGTGACAGAGTCACGAAGCTGATGGACCATGGAACTCACGGTTTTAAAAGGAAGACTGTCGTCGAAGTTAGCCACACACCGGCTTCTGAAGTATTCGGAAGCAAAACTTGTATCGGTCGGTTGAAAATTTATTGTCTCTACTAGTAAGCATTAGTAACCACGTTGTAAGTTCTAAAGTAGTAACTCTAGAAGCAAAAGTGTTGTGCTTCGAAGAAATAAAAACTACAAAATTAAGCAAAGTTATAAGCGAAATTAGTAACTGAGTAAGTTAAAGGGCATAAACATTTAATAAACAGCTAATCTTGATATGTGCATGTGTAGCTTTGAGTTTATTTCCTGCCTTCTCGGAGTTGAGGCCCGCTAAGGGCCTTGAAAAAGAGACCCTCAGTTCTACCGAAAACAACAAAACTCACCTCCGTATATAATAAAAACAACCTGAGATAATTATTAGTAAGCGCGAAAGAGGCAGCTGTAATAAGGGCCGCCAACGAGGGGTAAGGTGGGTAGCAAGGAGAAGTATAACAAAACGTTATCGAAAATATAGGCGAAGCATGGGATGAATTAACGGCAAGCAATATGAGGGAAGTATGGAAACGTATTGTCACATGTTAGGAATCCAGAAGGGTTACTTCCATGGAAACGCTAGAACAGACCGTTGCATAGGAAGTAACAATAGCGGTATTGTAATTCTAACAATGAGCCGTTGCGTAGAGAACGCTGAATCTCCTAGGAGATGAGTCTCCACGGTTATAACGAGGGTTCATTGCATAGCAGCGGCCGAGGTTATAAAAAGGGTTGAAGGCATTCGCCAAGTCAGTCGGAACCCAGACGCCATACGATACAGAAGAAGACAGCAAGAATACAATCTTGGGATAGCCGCCGCCAGAGACAGCTGAGATCCAACCACGGCCAAGGATAGTTGGGACGACGCATTGGAGTATTGGGCCAGAAGTCAAGTGACATTGCAAGTGGTCATAATTGTAAGGTGTGTAGGAGTGAGTGTCCAATAAGAATTCCCTAAATCCGAGACCCACGTAAAGTTATTTGTCGCGTGACATACCCAAAACGTGACAACCACATTGTGCAAATGGTTTCATTGGTTTTGAAGCTCACTTTGCTGAAGTCACTAATAACATAGTGGAAATTGGACAGCAATTTGGTTTAAGTGAGTTAGATTCCGTCAACGTAAGTGAGTGCATCAGATCGAACACTAATGAACTAGATAATGAAACACTTATTAACATAGATGAACAACGGGCTTATGAAGAACGGAAGGACAACTTAGACCACGACGACTGTGTTGACGTGCCTGCATGAGAATGAACAGCTGAACAACTATAAAAAATTATTGGAATAGTTGAAACCTTGTCAGAGCATATTATGGAAGTTGATCCCAATATTGAACGTATACTTACAATTTACCGAACGATAAACAATGCAATTCGTTGCTACAAAGAAATGTATGAAGAGAAAAGGCCAAAGAAGAAAAATGTGCAGACATCAATATTGCAATTTTTAAAGAATAAAAAATGAATTGCGAAAAACGTGATTTTTTTTAAATGATTTCTAATACATGTGAATTTATTGATCGCGTTTTATTTATTGGAAAACGGGGATTTTTTTAACCAATTATCATTTTTGTATGTATTTAGTTCCTCGATTAGTCCGGTTTCAAACGGTCCGGGATACTGATGGAACCGATCACCCGGACTATGCGAGGCATTGCTGTAATCTGAGTGTTACCAGACACGTCTTCGATTCAGCTACGCAGTGGGTCGTTAGCGGCACGATAGTTCCCATCACTGGGAAGAACGTGGAAACAGAAAAGTCAGGTATATCTTCTGGCTGTATGATCTAAAAGTTCATAATTTCTTTCCAGAATAGCATTTAATGTAAAAACAGAGCATGGACAGTACTCCTTATCATGCACCTATGGCATAGGAATGTTATCTGATATCCCGCATTTCTACTTAACACGGTTCCGTACGGAATTTTACAATATCTGACTGTTCTCTTGAATTATAAGTGCGTTCTAGTATAGATAGTAGTTTCATTGCACGTGTCCAGTCTCAGATATTGTTTGAATTAAATTTATGTTGAATTAGAAATATATATTTTATTCGTTTTAGATTTTTTCTAACATCTGTTTCTGCTGTCTCTTCGTGGAAATATCGTTGCGAATGGAACTTTATTCGTGTGTTATATTTTTTTAAGACCATTGTTTCTGGGTCAACACAGGGACTACATCAACTACGAAGAATTATTTAGCATTCTGGGGTATTCTATATATATATATATATGTGTGGTTTTTATTGTTCTGTATTTTCTCTGACGTTTTGGGATTTTATTGTAACCCTGTCTTGGTTTATGACAATGTTACATTCGAATGGCTGAAAGGATAAACTACTAAACACCACATGTCTTCCGTAAAGGTTTTGTTTTCCCTCTGTTTCCTTTATAACAGTTTTCTTGGTGAAATTGTCCGATGTTTTAAATTGTATCTGGCATTCTCATAGGTAGTAATTCTTCAAATTACTTCTTACGTTCCTGCGTGTTGTGTTTGTTCTGAAGCCAATAATCAGAAATAGCGACTGAAAATCACTGTGCATGTGTTCTATATTATCACGTGTATGGGTTTGTTCGTGACTTGTAGGACGGGTTTTGGATTGAATGATTGGATTGACTCGGAACTATAGGCAATTAACATCGCTATTGCTGGGCTGTACACTTTACAGTTCCCCGTTACGCACTAGGGCCTCAGTCTTCACTACTCGTTATCCTAATGGAATTATAACAGTCTCGCTGTAACTTCAAATTACACATGAAGTCTTCTTGGCACAGCCTAATTTCTTTCTTGCCGTTACTCTGCAACTGCCAACTGCGAAGACTCGACTCAGCTCAATTCATCTGCTTCCCACTTTATATCCCGGCAGACTGGCCTCTCGAAACTCAACTGAACTATTCTTTATTGCACGGACCACGTAGAAAACAAGGTCTGTATTGTTGGGTAGGTGTGTTTACATCGCCGTTGCATAGCAACGGAAGTTACTCTATTGTTGCTTGCATATTCGTTGCAAAGGGAATGTGTTCGCCGAGTCGTTGCCTAGCAGTGAACGTTTATTTTGACTACATTCGGTCGTCGACTTACGACCGACTTCCGATCTGACTGACAGGTCGTAATTGGATCTGGTCGTATGTCGTCCATATATTTAGTAACAGTTTTTTAACCTTTCTAATCCTTTTATCATATTTGTAATTTATATTTTAAAACTTTTACATTTTAATCACCTTTTATTTTTCATTTTAAATACAGTAATGTTTTTATCTTTTACTTCGCTCAAAATCATTCAGTCCCCCAGCGAACATATATATTTTTGTTGACATTTTCTAGTGAAACGTTTACGTTTTAGTTTAATTAATGACATAGGTTTTAAGTATAAGGTCTTTAGTTTACTTCTTTTGCGTCACAGATCCTTCTGAAAGGATCGCACGTCCTTATGAATGTTGGAGCTATACTTCCACTCCCCCGTACGTCGTCATGGCATAGTCCTTAATCAATTAAGCACAGAGACAACTTCATCTTTACCTCCTTGGACGGGGGATCGACCTGTCGCAAGGTCTATAACTACACAGGACAACACAAACACGTAAGGTATATAGAAATACAACCATGCCCCCGAGTGGGTTTCGAAGCCAGTATCCTAATTCTCCAACGTCGAAGACAGTACGCCCTTAGGCAGCGTCTACACAAGCGTACAAAATGCGTCCGTTGTAACGAACGTACGTTTCTGAGGACACCACACAGTTGCAGAATGCGGTGCGTAGTTTTTTGTCTGCAATGGAGCCAGAAGAAAGCGTAGCATTCGCCTCTACTGTTTATTTCTACAACGGACGCATTTTGTGTACTCGTGTAGACGCTGCCTTACCCGCGACCTCTGAGAGTAGTGTGTAAGATGTTTATATTCCTAAAAACGATAAGGTTTGCATAATCTTGCCTGACAGAATACTATGAAAATGTCGCCGGATATCGCGGTAGAGTGATTCAACTCTTTATCATGCTCAGGAGGTCATGGGTTCAAATATTGAGCCTAAGGCCGACTATCCTGACTAAGCTATGTCGTAAGTCTTTTGGTTCCGCAAGCAAAATCCTGGATAGTACCTCAAATTAGGCCACTACCGCTTCTTTCCGTATTGTTTACAGGTCAAAACAAACAAACTCCGTTGTCTTAGTCCTTAAGCGAACTATACCGACCGAGCGACCGCCGATTGTGGGCGAAGTTAGTGCCAGCTTTAGCGGATAGAGGGTGTCGCGTGGTCAGCTCAACGGATCCCCACGGCCGTTAATTTCGGTTTTCTAGACCGGAGCCTTTATTTCCTTGAAATAGCTCTTCAATTATCCTCAAGAGGCTGAGTGGACCCCGTTCGAGACCCACTACTTCTCAGAAAATCTGGTAGCGCCGGGAATCGAACCCGGACCTTTGGATCTGTAGCCAGATACTCTGACCACTGGACCACAGAGGCGGTCATTGTTTACAGGTCACCGTTCACGAAATGTCTTGGCATCATAATGAGCTCTTGTCAGCGTCGTTGAGTGTAGATATGGAATTTCACTTAAAAATCTTAAATGCACGAATCTTCACATAAAGAGGCTGATAAAGAATATAAATAAATAACATGGAATGGAAACAGAATTGTCTAAAAGTTGCAATGGTTGAAATGGTTGAAAGAACCTTACATTATAAGCCGATGGACGAACGAGGTATTCCATTTAAGAAAATTAGACGAAAATCCGAAAGTAGGCGTAACAAATACAGAGGACTTACTATTTTATGGTTTGTGCTGTAACGTGATAGAACAATTCAGGGAACTAGTTGTTTCGGCCAGTACAGTTAACTGAACCCGCAGCGTATTTTTCTAATTTAATTTATTATGACATTCATAAAGATTTAATCTTTTTTTGTTTTTGTTTGTATATTTCTGCGAAATCTGTGATAATGATTTTCCCCAACGTTTCTATATCGATGCTCGGTCCACAAGCTTTAATAACAATGTTCCTAGAAGGTATTTGCCCTTATATGTGGGCGATTGAATAGTGCAAATTGACGTCCCTTGTAATTATATAAGCCTGTAGCCTAATTAGCAACAAATTTCCGATAACTGTCATACGGTTCTTGAACAGAGATCTGCCTAAAATTCATAGGTCATACGAACATTTTACCTGGTGTTCAGTTTGGGTTGTAATTGGTTTGTCTGAATTCGTTAATAATCACGTGGTTCCTCTTTAAATTTTTATTTATTTATTTTTTTTGACTCCCAGTATCCGGACTGTATAGCACCGATGATCGAATGGTCAGTGAATGTGGAGCAATTGGTGGAATGATAAATGGCAGGGGAAACCAAAGCACTCTGAGAACACCTGACCCAGCGATACTTTGTCCGTCACAAATCCTACATCATTTGATATGGTTTCCAACCCGGACCACCGTGGCGGGAATCCGGCGGCTAGTTGGCTGAGCTGTGAAACGGGAAATACTTAACGGTAATAACGTAGTTATATCCCAATACAATTTAACTCATCTATCATACCAGAAATTGTTCTAACATTTGATATAGGGCTGTATAAAACGGCGATTTTTACGGAGGCTGTAACTTGCTAATAATTAAGCACAACGCCACGAAGGCGTACGTAGGAGTGGACATCTATAGATTCACATTTTTTTGGCTTCTGCTCTAGTTGGAGGTGAGTGGTCAGCTTCACGCCGCTTCCACTTTACACCAGGGGAAAGAGCTTCCGGTACCTGTTGGAAAGGAGGCTGGGTGGGTCCCTTAGCCGATCTGGATGACTCTGAGAAGAGAAACTTCTTGACCATATCGGGACTCGAACTGCGGCCCCTCGGTTGTACAGCTTGTATCCAGCCACTATACCGACTACGCTATCCCGGCTTATATGTATATGAAAATCCTTGTACGTTAACTCATTACTCTTGAAGAGGAGGCAAGGGCTTTAATGAAAACTGGGCAAGATGGCAAATTTTCGCTGATTTCGGCTTGAAAGCTACGGCCAATACAGACTCTGAAATGTCAAGTACTCGGTACCCGGTATATTTCTGGGTTGGCATAGGACATTATTGTACCGGTCACGGTGGCCTCGCGGTCTAGGACATGAACTGTCTTCGCACGCTGGAACATTGGGATCGTGGGTTCGAATCCCATTCAAGGCGTAGATGTATGTCTGCGTTTATTCTGTGTTTGTGTAGGTAGCGGCCTTGCGACGGGCTGATCTCCCGTCCAAGGAGTCCAAATGAGCGTCTTAGGATTAAGAAATTGAAGTGAAACAAAGCGTTTCACGGATGCCCCAAGCTCCAAGTGGGAGTAGCAGGAAAATCAGAGACAGGACATTATGCTTATTTGAGTCCGTCAGTGAGACAACACAACAGATCGGATCGTCGCTGAGTCGTGGCCTCCACAGATCCTAGTTATGTAATTACTTATTTAATGAAGATAAATTAGCTGCACAGGCTTTTATCGTCTGACAACGTGAAAGGATTTTGTACGAATAGTTGTGGTTAGAGAGTAAATTATTCTATGGCTCTTTCTTTCGGTATAATGACTGGCAACTATCTGAAAGACCGAGGAATCGAGTTTCGATTTCTGGTAAGAGAAAGAGATTCTTTCGCCACGGCATCAAAGCCGGCTCTGGCCCCCCTCAGCCTCGTACCCGGTGGGTATGAGGAGTCAGAGGGCGTCAGTGTGACCACTCAGCTGAGTCTGGTGCCAACGGTTAGAATGATGAAGCTGCACATCAGTTCCCGCATATGCTTTCATGGCGTGATAATGAGTTAACCGCAACGATACCGCGGCGTGAATTGGAACGGCTTGTATATAAGGCAAAGCATTACCTTTTGATCTAAATATGTCATGTCATGAACACAAATTTCACACGAATGCTGCGTCATTTTTGTTGAAGCATGGAGCCGTAATCAGTATGTTAAGTTCATCCTTGCATTGCGTACCCTTCAGCAGCAATATCACAGAAAAGTAATTCCGACCTTAAAGCAGTGTGCAGTTCTTATTCGACTTTGAAAATACAGAATTATTCTGATGAAGATGGAGGAGGAGTACATGCAGTGTGTCGTGGTCCTGGATTGGCTCATTCGAAGTAGTCGTATGTTGAGCCCTCACACACACAACTTTCTAGTACGGTGTTATAATAGTATGCCTCTCACAGTAGCCGGGCGGCCTAAGGCATGAACTGTCTTCGTCCGCTCCAACGCTAGGATCTTGGGTTCGAATCCCACTCGAGACGTGGCTGTTGTCTACGTTTATTATGTGTTTGTGTTGTCCTGTGCGACGGGCTGATCGCCCGTCCAAGGACTCCTGCTGAGTGTCTACAAGATTAAGGAATTGAAGTGAAACGAAGCGTTTCACGGATGCCCTATGCTTCAGAGGGAACAACATGAAATGATGATGATGATGATGATGATGATGATGATGATAGTGTTATAGTGACTCTTCGAAAGTAACTATTTTCGCCGAATCAACGAGTTGGTTATCTCAAATGGCGAGACTCCTGATTTGTAATCGTGTGGTGCCTAATTCGAATCTAGGACAGGACTCAGACTCTGTTTACTTAGCTTTTTCTTGGTTTTATTCAGTCTCTTCACACAAATACCGGGGAAGTACCTTAAATTAGACCACCACTGCTTTCTTCCAGACCCTTTCCAGTCATTCATTAACTATTATCCAGCCGTTCTAATCTGTTAGACTTGAATTACTCACAATGATGTGAAATAAACTGCAAGAAGTTCTGGAAAAAAACTAATCGCTTCCCTTGATGTGACACGGACCACAGAGAAAACGACACGTCCAACAATTCTTCTATTTTTGTGTGTATTCGTTGCAGCGGTAACTTGTTTACCGAGCCGTTGCATAGCAACAGTTTGGAGGATACACGTATATGGAGAGACAGACTGAAGAGGTTTATGAAGTACTCCGTTGAGATGGGCTCAGGTGCCATGATGTAGATACCAGGTGTCGTTATGATTGGTTGAGCCATTCAGAAGTTGATAAGGGGGGATACACAGACAGCATGGTGATCAAAGGAGCCTCCCTTTACTTTTTTAAAAGAAGGAAAGTAGGGCCAAAACAGACAGAAGTCTTGTTATTTGGTCATTGAATTTTGTAATCCCCGAATCTTCCTTCTCTGTTACGTTACACTGAGGTTGAGGTTGTCATAGCGAAGTTTATATCTTTTGAGCTATAATGCCATGCAGTTTGTTGAAAGTAAACCCATGTTTCCGAGAAATAACTGCCTTCTTCACGCTGGTTTCTTGCTTGACTTATTCTTCGAATCTGAAGATGGAGGCGACATGTTTCCCGAAAGATCAGCTGACTGTCAACGTGCTACACGGCGTTATATCACAGAAGATAGCACTCCTGTCCCCCGTATCTTCTTTTGATATTTTGGACACTTAGAATTGCTGTAAGCAATGAAACATATGCAGACGGACGTCACCTGAATTCGAATTTTTCGGCGTGTAAGGCTATCAGATGTCCGGAGTATTGTCGGTTTATGCCACTACAAGAAAAGAGATATTTACTCAATAGCGGTCCCTTAGAAGACGAATGTGCCGTTCTTCTAAAGGCATTTTAATATGAATTATGCTGTACTCGTTTCATCTGCAGTTCCAAAATGCAGATGCAAATTATTATTCATATAATCGTTTGCCCAATCCACCATGACGATATGTTTGGGGGTTGTTAAAAAGGCAGTGCAAATTTTGAAATCACTTCAGTGTGAATTACCTGACAAGTTATTCACCTTCATTAACGAAATGGATGGACAAATATTTCAGTACAGGACTTGGACGTGTTTGTCCCTGACAAAGGTCCCATAAAGGAGAGCGGTCACGTTTTAGAGCCCTGCCATATTAAACATGCTACAGTGAGCAACTCCATGGAGACGAGTCCTCGAGAAGTCAGCAGTTACCCTCCTGCTCATTAATTTCCCAACATTTTATGGAATCCGCAGGCTCATTACCATGTTCACAAGAGCTCCCACTGGTTCCTAATGTGAGTTACACGAATCTAGTCCACATCACCGTATCCTGTCTTTCCAAGATCCTTTTTGAGTCAGTTATAGGTGTAACAATAAGAGGTCTCTTATTCCTCCTCCTAGCAGATACATAAACATGAAAACAAGTAAATAGTTCTGTAGAAATTTTCGTTCAATTTAAATTTCTGACTTGTGGGACTAATTGGCTCAAGCGGTAACGCTTCTGACTTTTATTCGGGAGGTACCCGGTTCGAATCATGGTTGGGGTACCGACTCTCCTAACGGAGAGACCCTTCTGGGAGATAATACCTCAGATATGGCCACACCACTTTCACATTTTTATCAATTCATCATTCACTAAGAATTCTGTCATTTACGCTATGCAGTCCGCTCTACTACCAGCAGCGTTAAATAAACCATAAATAAATACTTGGTTTCCATCAAAGCACGACCAGCTGAGTAACTACAGAATTTTTAAGGAAGAATCTTGTATTTTTTTTATTGCTAGAGGGCTCTTGTGAACACGGCAATGAACCTTCGGGTTCCATAAATTTCTTGAGATTCTTGAGTAGCTGCAGAATTGGCGGCTCCTCCAGAAGGGCTCAGCTCCATGAGTAAGTAAGTAAGTAAGTAAGTGGGGTGGGACTAAGTCCCTTGTACTGCGGCCACTTCTGCCCTATTGTACCAGCCCCAGATGATAGGTGAGGGTGATTGTGGAGCAGTTGGTGAAATGGAGATTGGCAGGGGAAACCTGCCCCAGCGCCACTTTGTCCACCACAAATCCCACTTGACCAGGGCCGGGATCGAACCCAGGCCGCCGCAGTGAGAAGCCAGCGGCTAACCGCTTGAGCTATGTAAGTATGAATTTGGTTAGTTTGCATGCGGTTAGCGGCTTGTCGGAAGTGACTGAAAATGGGTCACAAACACGCGTGGAAAAGTAAACGTTTTATATTTCTATTTACACACCATACTTTGGAAAGTGTGAAGTGAAATTAATGTTGTTTTCACTTGCACATTCGCGTCCTAATTTTGTGTGCTCTCTGTTGCAGGTGAGTATGTGATGATCAGATCTGTAGCTTCCGTCGCTGTGGGAACCGCGTATGTGGTAACGTATTTTGAACATCTGTCAATATTTATTGTTCAGCGTAATTGTAAACTGTAATAACATCCGATATGTTTACCCATGTAAAGTAGTGCATGTTGAAACGCGCTGTGTCATTGAAGGAAATCTCATTTGTCCTTCTGTACGATTTTCACAAGTACACGTATGACTAAACATTAAACACGGAAAATGTGAGTAGCAAATACAACCATTTGGTCGACCGTAGTCTGTTAGACAGTTATCTCTGACCTGTGATTTGTTTTTAATAATAACATAAATTGGAGAACTTCATATTTAGCTGTCCATGGCGTACGTAAAAGATGGGGGTCGATCTCTAACCCTCTTTACCATTCCCCGATACCCCATCTGACTCTGTTATCAATAACATCTTTAAAGGAGAATGAAATGTTCAGAGTTAGACCTACACCAGGCCTACCTATTATCATGATTCATGTACGAGTATGTGTGGTGACTTGAGACTGCATTGCATCTTGGATTCATTGACTACGTTAACAAACGACTCGTAATTACACTTTACAGATCACTGACACACACAGTCCAATGTTCTCAGTGTATTACAGTCTCCACTAGCCATATCCTGGCAACGGATTTTAACACGGGAACTATAATACTCTCACTGAATTACACACTCCAAGTATCACACGTAATGTCTTCTTTTCACAGCGGCACTCTTGCAACTAACTTCTTTCTTCACAGCCGGACTTTCAACTCTCAACTCATTCGCCATATCTTCTCAGCATCCCTTGCAGAGCTCAACTGAACTGCCAACCCTCAACTGAACTGTTTGCTCAAGTTCTCTTCTTTATAACCACTTTGCACCGACCGAATATAAAACACAGTTTCCAGCAGTAACTATTGTTGTAGAGGCGTGTTTACCCATCTGTTGCCTGTTACACAACTCCTTTGTTCTGTTGTTGAGTGCATGTATGTTGCGGGTGTCACATAGCAACGACCACTGTTCACGGAGTCACCCTTTTTTTATTGCTAGTTGGGACCAAGTCCGTTGTACTGCGGCCACTTCTGGCCTATTGTACCAGCCCCAGATGATAGGTGAGGATGATTGTGAAGCAGTTGGTGAAATGAAGATTGGCAGGGGAAACCGAAGTACTCGGAGAAAACCTGCCCCAGCGCCACTTTGTCCACAACAAACCCCACTTGACCAGACCCGAGGTCGAACCCGGGCCGCCGCGGTGAGAAGCCAGCGACTAACCGCTTGAGCTATGACGCGGTAGCGGGTCTATACACCACATTATTAAAGGTAAAGTTAATCGGAATTAATGTGTTAGCTAATGTTCTTAAGAGTACCGAACGATGGACAGAGCCCGAAGACACATTATTCTCGAGTGCCAGACACCATTGTCGGAACCCTTTAGAATCTACTAATGGTAAAGTTGCCCCTGTACTTTATTTAGTAGTCTACCGCTGTATGAAGTCGTGTGAAGGAGTGGGTATGTACTCATATATACATCACATGCATTCTTAGCCTCGTCACTAGGTAGAAGTGGGCTTTTGACTCCGGCCCTTTACGCTCGGGGAACCTGCCCCTTGGAAACCATTAGGCAGGAGGCCGGGTGGTCCTCAGAGGCGGTCTGAATGATGTGCCGACAGGAAACGTCTCATACTTCTTGCAGAAAATCTAAGCTCAGTTCTTTGGTCATCCGGCCTATAAGCTAGTAGCTATAGCGACTGAGGTGTCTCGGCTTTCCTTATCGAGATGTGTTCTTGTGGGTTGACATTGTGTAGCATTGCAGGCGTGTACAAGCAATGGGCTCAGAATATTGTGACATGTGGGCCGTTTCTAGGGAACGAATGGACAAACACGTTGCCACGGAGAAATTTATTCCTGGAAAGCAACTGATTACGGAACACGGTTTCCATGGATACGGAAAGTGAAAGATGTAAACACTTAGAAATTGGGAATTAACACACGGTTTCCGAGGCAGCGCATTTATGAAGAACAGTACTGGAACCCTCGGAGCCGGTGCTCTCAATTGGGTTCTCTCGCAGTTATAAAGGGAAGTTAATTCCTGAATTCAATTCAGAGAATGCCTGAGGAGTTCCACCCGTGTGGAGGTGGGGTCGAATACCTTCACTGTGACCCTGCGAGTCGTAGGGGGCAACGAAAATGGAAGTCTCAAAGCTGACCAGTAAGATATGGTCACGAGTCCCAAGGGACCGGGACCCGAAAAAGACTGCGCTGGCAAGGACCAGCAGCATATACAAAAGACAGACCCGTCCTCTCGTCAGAGAGGGCGCCCCACGAAAACAAGACTGTAACTGTCAAACAGTAATAAATATCTGGTCATGAGCCCCAGATGGGGCTCGACACCAAGATTTACTGACTGACTAACTGACCGTCAGTTGCAATGTGACTGACTTGAATTCAGTTCAGTCAGAGATTCATTCGGAAGGTAATCCAGAAGGCATTTCAATAGTTGAATGTTAACGAGATATGATTCGTTACCAAGTAACGACTAGCAAGCAGACATTGGAGACTTTATTTTGTGTGTTATAGTTACAGTAATCTTGAGAGTGTTATAATTACTTTTACTTACGACTTGTGAGTGTCCAATACATCTGTTCGTCTAATCTAGAACCCATTATTATTCGTCACGCAATCCCCAATACGTGTCAATATCTAATTTCATATATGCATCACTACCTCAACTACGATGTCATGGGCCATTCACGAAACAAAGTTGTGTTCTGTATATAACTCCGTCTGTATTACGGACATACCCATGCTGTATGAATCGCTGGTCTAGAGCTTATGCTACTGTTTCCATGTCAAATCGAAGTACAAATTATTGAATATCTGGAATAATGAATTTGTTGGGTACATAGTTTTATAATGTACGCAACACAATTACACATGCGGCGAACAGTTTGGTTAAAATACAGACATAACAGTTATATTAGCTACGCAGTATAACCAAACAACTTGTATCATACGTTGGATTTGTTGTATACGTTACCAGGATATTTATATATTCAACTTCTTAACTTTTGTTAGTGAAACCCAGTGTTTCGGTAAGATGTAGTGGGGATATTTTAAAATCATGCCACAAAACCTCTCCACATAATCTGTTAAGCCTCTTAACTTTGAAAATAGAGATGTTTAGAGAAAACGAATCCAATACTGTTAGTGAATTACAGTAATAACTGAAGTCCACATGATGTTGAGGAGGTTGAATGAACGTGTGGAGGTGGGTTCGAATACCTCCACCGTAGATCTGCGATTCGTAGGAGACGACGAAAATGTAACCCAGTGCCTGGGGATATAACCGAGCCACACTGTTCCTGGGCGATATAGATACGGCGATCTGGCCCCCCCATATTGGGGGAGTAAACTGTCACAGTTTTGCCTGTAAGGTCGATCGGAAGGCCAAACTGTGTGTGTATGGGGGGCCTTACTCTTTCATGAACTTGGGTTGTTTCTTATTTCTGAAAAAATCTTTTTCTACCAAAATCTTGACATAATCCTATATTGGTTTGCACGTACAAGTAAATGAAGTTTATATTTCTCGTAAAACAGAAAATGTGGACCTCTTTTAGCCTACTGTCATAAACGTTCCTAAAGTAGGCTTATGCGATCTCTGTGCTGTCTGTCCTCCCGCCCATCAGCTTTTGTATATCATGCACCTGAGCCCATCTGAACCGCGTACTTCATAAATCATTTTATTACTGCCACTTACAGTGTTTTATAGGCTCAAAGGTTAGTCGCTGGCCTTCCACCGTGGCGGCCCGGGTTCGATCCCGGGTCTGGTCAAATGGGATGTGGTGGACAAAATGGCGCTGGGGAAGGTTTTCTCCGAGTACTTCGGTTTCCCCTGCCAATCTTCATTCCACCAATTGCTCCACAATCACCCTCACCTATCATCTGGGGCTGGTACAATAGGCCAGAAGTGGCCGCAGTACAAGGGACTTAGTCCCACCCCACTAACGATAAAGAAATGCAATGTTTTATAGATTGTAATCACCATCGGGTAAACCGGGATAGCCCAGTCGGTATTGCGACTAGCCATTGGCTAGGGTCAAGAATTTTCACTTCTCCGTGTCGTTAAGACCGGCTCCGTTGTCCACCCAACCTCCTATCCAATGGGTACCGGGGTCTCTTTCCCCGGGGGTAAAGCGGCCTGGGCGTGAAGCTGACCACTTACCTCCAACTAGTGCCGATGTCAAGAAAACGTGGGTCTGTACATCAACTGCCCTATATGCCTTCATGGCGTAGTGCTTACTAAGCACAGGGACAACTTTACCTTAATCACCATCGGTCTGGGGAGCAATGATTTATACCGGAACAGAATGTTAAGATATGATTATGATATTCATGAGTAATCTGTCAGACGACAGGTCCACAGCCTCTTCCAAAACAGTTCCTCCACTTAATGCGATCTTCTGTTTTTGGGAAGAGACTATCCAATACCGACACCAAATGTCACATGCTGCCATGTCATTGTTTCGTATTATACAAACAAGAAACGTCTTATAAAAGTTTCGAATTTTTACATTCTTATTACCGTACATCATTTCGCGGTTCCAGATTAAAAATCGTTACTCTCGCTCCCACCTCATTAGTATGTGTTTCCGCGATGTTATTACCGATTGTAGGAAATGGACAAGGATTGGGTTCTTCGGCTGTCCTCCAGAGGCGTAACGTTCATACCCAAATTTCATGAAAATCAGTCAGTAGGTTAAACAGTTGAAATGGGGCTTACAACACACTCACAAACACAGAAGATGCAGTGTTCTCTTATTTCTGTCCATGGTTTATGCTGACCGTCTTACAGTGTATACACTTTTTCACCTTATTCTTCACTTCCACACTACATGTTTCAGCACTAATGTGCAATCCTCAGGTGTCTTTATGCACGTTAAACTATTGTACTGCATGCCATAATGTCTTCATTCTAAAATGACTAAAATCTGTATTCGTCATATAGACGATGAATTCTAAATAATAAAACTTTTCAGGATTCTTCCTACGTCGAACTGAAACACGCGAATTACGCCAATCCTCTTTTATGTGAGCATTCTTCCTACATATATTTGTGTATCGTGTTCTGTGTTGTGTTTTGCTCCTGTTACTGCATGCGTTGTACTATTTTTTCACCCTTAAGATAAGAGATAAGGGCTAAACGTGAATTTATCGTGAAATATATTTCTGGCGATCTCTTGGAAATGTTTGTACGAAATATTGATTGGTTCTATCGTTCAGGTCGACACAGGAGAGGTGACAGCTTCAAGTTGTAATAACTAAACACGCGCGATTTTCATTTGAAATATGAGTAAGCATTTTTAGTATCTCACTACAGCCCTTGTATAGGGTCGCAGTTGATTTTTTTCTGTTGTTACGAAACCCCGAACGTCTGTTCATATTCCCCTAGATTTCATGCCTCTCATAAAACCTCATACTCGGAAGTCTTGCAACAGAAATGCTTGTTTATGCTGTGGGTTCTGTTTTATCACCAAATTTGACGAAGGTCTTTTGTAGACTGCTGACTTTCCGTGCTCCACTCTTCTCTCTGCTTTGCATAGTTCTTACGGAATGTTTGTACAGTTTCCAGGATTTTGTATCAAACTGGAGCAAGCTAGTTTCAACAGTGAAGGGTTTAAAGCCCTGTGACATATCCTCAAGCTGTAGGATGATTTCTTGTTAGATGTTATTTAATAATAGTACGTTGAAATGTGGCGTATCTGGTTGTCTAAGCCGGTACCTTCAGACTACAGACGGTACCGGGAGGCTGCAGGATATTTGCGTTAAATTAGGAAACTTCTATGGTCTAAGTTCCCGCCGACAGATCCAGAGGTCCCGGGTTCGATATCCTGTGCCACCAGATTTTCTGAGAAGTAGTGGGTCTGGAACGGGGTCCATAACAGCCTCGTGAGGATAATTCAGGAGCTATTTCAAAGGAAATAGCGGCTCCGGTCTAGAAAACCGAGCTTAACGGCCGTGGGGATCCGTTGCGCTGACCACGCGACGCCCTCTATCTGCAAAAGTTGGCACTAACTTCGTCGACAAGTGGCGGTCGCTCGGTCGGTATAGTTCACTTGCGGACTACAGGCCACGACATTTTTTTGGTGGCAAAAATTTGGAGGGAGCGACTTAACCGTTAAGTAGGCCAATCCAGTTGTCAGTGTATGCCAGTAAGTGTACTGTTGTGCGTGAAGTTTCAAAATGTTACTGCGCCTCTTTGGTGGTGTGATAAATTTTACGCATTCTGAATCTGTTGCTAAGAAACGGTATTTCTTGTTCCCCTGATTGTTTTCTTATACGAAATACTTATTCCTTGCTTCGTTTTTCTTTCTCTGCGTACTAAATTTATTTTGATATTATATTTCTCTCTTTTGTAACTTAGGAGGGGTGGTTTAATGCCAATCAGTTATATGAAACTTTGGAACCCTTCGGCTGATGATTCTTCATAACTTATTAACGAATTACTTCGACGAAATTATGTTGTGCTCTTTAATATCATGTCATCAGGATGTTACCTCACCTTTGCAAATAATTTCTTCTTGTTCTGCCTTTCAGTACGTAACGACATGAAGTAGACCTAAGTATTGCTCGTAAACGTTGAAAATTTGATATACTCGGAAAGACAGTAGCAGTTAACACGTTGATTCTTGGAACAACAATGAAGGTTTTATGTTTCATTATTAAGCATGGTCTCAACAACTCTGGTTTCATATTAGTGCTATTTTGTATACAAAGAGCTTGGCAATAAATTAATTTGTACTCATATGATGACAGCCTCTGTGGTCTAGTGGTCAAAGCTCCTGGCTACATATCCAGAGGTCCCGTGTTCGATTCTTGGCGCATCCAGATTTTCTGAGAAGTAGTGGGTCTGGAACGGGATTCACTTAGCCTCGTGAGGATAATCGAGGAACTGTTTCAAGGAAATGGCGGCTCCGGTCGAGAAAACCGAGATTAACGGCCTTGGGGATCAATTGGGGTGACCTGACGACACCTCCTATCCGCTAAAGTTGGCACTAACATTGCCGACAAAGGCGATCGCTCGGTCGGTATAGTTCGTTTGCGGACTACAGGCCACGGAATTTTTGTTCACTCTTATGACTTCTGTAATATTAAATTTCACGTTTCTTCCTACTGTCGATCAAGAATTATCGTCATAAAATCTAAAACCACGTTTTTTTCCCTGGATGCTATGTTTTTAATTTGCATTTGCCGCAAAAGTAGCCCCGACGAAAGTTAATACTTTTCAAACGTCTGCTCCCATACTGCTTCGCATTGATTGGAATTGGGTTTCTCGCTATTAAGTTCGCATTGCTTCCATGTTGTTATGCCAAGGATGTGTATTTACATTTATGAGGGGGAGGAGTAATTCCACGCTCGTGAGTTTCCTGCCGATATCATGCAAATCTGAAGTTGTTATACACACACAGGCAACACACGTCGACCTTTTCCTTCATTTTCAGAAACCAGCCTACAAGAAATGTTCGTGATGAAATTAAGGGAACATAAATTCAGGAAATGAGTTGTAGAGTACAACAAATGAGTACAAATGAGAAGTACGAGTATGGGACATGAAGCGCAATCCTTATGACCAACACCGATGTTTCTTAATCTTGCCTAATTCACAAATCATTACCGGTTTCTCCATGAGCCAATAAAGAACTTAGGCACCGGCAGTGCCTATTTCCGTATTCGGTATCCTGTTTTTATAATTTGCCTGCTTTCTTTGCGTCTTTTTTTACGACACTGTGTCGACTGCTAATGTTAAGAAAGAAGAATAGCTGGATGGTTAAGCATGACGAGAAGGTAGTTTCATTCGTTCTGAGCAATCGCTTGGAGGAACTGGGGAAAACGGCAGAATCCGTAGCCTGTCTAGCCCATCCCCGAGCTATGATTGGAACCGTTCTATAACCGGTCGACCTTTTTAATAATAAGCTTCGCCTTATTCATGCATACATAACATTTTATACAACTATTGTAATTTACAAAACTTAAATAATGAATTTGAGGGAATTACGTACATTATCACGCAATATAAGATGGGATGGACTATACGTTAAGTAGCAGATGATGCAATGTGGCGTGATTTAATATGTAAATTTATAGTCCAGGGGTTCCCCTTTGTGTTTGTAATGTAAGCCCCGAACGTATTTGTACTTCCGTTCAACTTATTACTAAGCGACACTGAACTGCGTTGCCTGAGAAAGTAGATTATATATTGGGAGACTAGTCAATATAATGTGGAATATCTTGTACTTAATTTGAAGAAAACTTAGCCATCATGTGTTGCTTAGACGGTATCATTTTCAAAGACAGTATTTATGCTTTATAACCATGCCCTTGGCACGGCGCCACACAGGGTTGTTTGCCGTAACCAACCCCCACGACTTCTGTGGCAGCGCATTGTAAAAGTCGACACACGGTTCACTGAGAATGTATACTGTACGTGATACAACACGCGTGATATAGGGAGCATCTCTGTTCCTTGTGTTCCTGCACATTAAGACTTATATGCGGTCACCTTGATTTCATTTTCCCTTCTGTTGGCTTTACGTGCTTGTACATAATTCGTATACGAAGTACACGTCTTTGCATTGTCTTCTGTTTCTTTCTGTGTTTATTGGCTTGTAGTAATTGACCTGTTTACTTGATAAATAATTTGCTAAGATGTTATTGACTTTGTGGGCAGGCAGACAGAGTGTGCAAACATAAAACGCGCTTACTGCAGTCTAGTTAGTACTACAAGACTGTGTGTAGTTCAGAGCGATTCATTTGTGCTTCAAGGCCATTCGCAACTTCCCCCCCCCCCCCCCCCGCACACT
>NW_019727788.1:1079247-1127420 GCF_002891405.2 Cryptotermes secundus
TGCAGAGTTAAGGAGACACTGCATATATTACGGACTGGTCCCTCGCCAAGGATACGAAGCCAGGTTTTTACGGGTGGGGGGAAGAAGGTACGTACTGTCGGACAGTGAAGTCGCCTTGTACTGTATTTGATTACTTCTGACATTTTAAGGTGCCGACATGTAATTTCTCTGAGGAAACCCTTAGGCTGAAAACCCATTGACGTGACAAGCCGTGCGCGGTTTGTCGAGTGTTGTCGCTCGCGGCCGTTATTTGTATTGCTTTTATGAGCCGCGCGCGGTTAAGTTTTGGAACGCGGCGCACAGGCGGCAGAGCTGTCGCACGCATAGTACAAATAACGGACGCGCACGACAAAGAGCGGCTAGCCGCTCGCGGCTTGTCGCGTCATTGGGTTTTCAGCCTTAGACATAATTGCTTGGTGCTCCGGCCCAGATTAAAAGCGAGATTCTACCGGTAATATATGAGGCGTTTTGCTGCAGCACTGCACTGCTTCGTAGTTAGTGTTTCAGAACGAAATTGTGACGATCACAGTGGCCTCGCGGTCTGAGGCATGCATCTCCGTCCGTTGCAACACTGGGGTATTTGGGGTATTTTGATTGTGTCAAAATAAACTTAACACGTGCTGTACTGTGGCAGCTGTAATGCACGGTGCACAGAGGTGCCACTTTCCGGGAACGCGACCACCATGCTGTGGTACACCTGCCCGCGTTAGGGAGGGCGGTAAAACAGCGAATGGTCCAGGACTGGACAGCCAGGACTAGATTTACGTCAAGGGTGTTTTGTTCTACCTCCTCGAACACAAAGGCTCTGAATGTTGTTCGGTGAACTTCAGGATACGCTGGGGTCATTTTCCTTTGGGAACGGCCGTATTCTTGATGCTTGAAACTCGTCAGAAAATAACAGGGTAATTCATAAGTCTCTCCCGATACCCTGACAGTAATTTAGAATCACAATACTCGTGTATTTGGTCTACAGAGTGATTTTGAATTATTGTCGGTGTTTCCAGAGGGACATATATAGTCCACCGTCTTTGTAGGCTAAACCAGGTGTCGCCAACGGTTCGTGGCTCAAGACAAGTAAGAGGAACTTATCATATTGCAAGCACAGTTGCACAGTACCGAAATAAACACGAATTGAAGTAATTTGGTTACAGATAACTTCGGGTGTTGTGTGTTTACATCAGTTTGGTTCACTTCGTCCAAAATGAAATACCTAACGAATATTGGGGCTGTGGTTTTCTGATTTGTGACACCGTGTAATGTTGTAGTGGGTGCCGACGTGTTGGAGGAAAGCGCCGCCTCCATCTTCAGGGTGAAGTAAGTATGATGGGCGTGCGATCAGATTATATAGCCAGAGGAAGATGGTAAGCAGAATCGGGTAGCATTATAACCGTACTCCGACCCTGAAGATGGAGCATAATCCTCCGAAACGTCCGTATTCACCTATAATACTATACGTGTTACGACTTGAAAGCCCCACAATCTGAATAGTCGCCGCTGCAAAAACGTAAACACTTACACGTAACGAGTAAGAAATAATTTTCTTAGATAGAAAATATCACCACTATTTACAACAGAACTGGGCAATTAACGTGACATTGGAACTGAATATAAACATTTGGAAATGTTATGAACTGGGAAGATATTCGGTTCCTGGAGCGGAAAGCACGTACTTTGCGATTGTCAGCAAACAGTTAGGAAATTGAAAACCTCAAATCTTACAGCTAAGAAATTATTTTACAGTTCGCGAGGGCATCCAGAGAACCCCCAGCCCGTGAGCATAGGGTTGGCGATCCTTGGCCGAGCGTTTAGTTGCACAGAGGGGAGGAAGCCACACGCACAGACAGGTTAATTGAGGGAGTTATTTCCTTACGTCTACGTTACTTTTGGCAATGAAAACCCCAAGTTATTCCTGCGTGGAATGCTGTAAATGCAAGTAGTTAAGAGAGTTTTGGCTTCTACATAAAACGAGAGGAATGTTTAATTCTCAGCGTTCATTAAATATTAAGGACATTTCCTGGTACCCCTTTCCTGATGTTTAATTCGTATAATGTGTTTTATTGCTGCACGTTTATGCATAATTTGTGTAGGTCTGTGAATAAAAGAGTAACGTGAAACAGCAGTCATTGACCTTGTCTCGTGTTTCTGAATAATAATACATGTCTGCTGCCAGTGCCGAAGCTCTTGAACCGAAGTCGACTTTGTGCCCAGGATTTAAACAAACACCTCATGTTGAAATGACTTCCGACTTGGACGGCCACGGATTGCCTTATGCTTGTATGCACCACGCCATAAAGACGTGTGGAGGAGCTGATGTATACATCCACATTATCTAGGAGGTGAGTGGTCAGCTTCACGGCCCTGCCGCTTTACCCCCGGTACCCATTGGATAGGAGGCTGGGTGAACCCCAGAGCCGGTCTGGATGACGTGAAGAGAAAAATCTTGACCCTACCGGGACTCGAACTCCAACCCCTCGGTTGTCCAGTCTGTAGCCAGCTCCTATACCGGCTACGCTATCCCGGCTCCTGTATAGTTGATCCATAGTGTTATTTATTAATTTGATCTTTCGATGGGTTGATTATTAACCAAGGAGATAAGTCTGATATGTTTTCATAAGCACATGCAAGCAGCTTTCTTTGGGGCATCCACCTGAAGTGATTATTATACCAGTAAATTCGCCATTTTTTTCTATATCCCCTTTACGTATTGCCCCAGATATTTTTAAAGTAATTCCGATATTACTATGACCATCATTTTTTCATGAAATTAAATGTAGCCCAAGTCGTGTTATGAGCCCCGTATCACTAGCATGCTTTTTACATACACTGGCAGCATCTTTCTTCACCCCTCCTGTCCCCCTTTTCCTCCCGGAGATCTCTTAAAATACGCTGTAATGACATAGTGCAATTGCAAACGACAATCTTACGCGTATACGTTTCTCTTAACCACTAGTACGAGTGTATACTGCCATGGCGCCACATATTGATAGCTTCGTGCCCTGCAGCAGAGTCAGGGAAAGAATCGTCACGAGCTGTGATCGGCCGCTTGCCCTCGCGCTCTGCCTGCAGTGCGTGGTTTGCGGACGAAGGTAACTGATGCGAATGTTGAAGGGCACGCCGAGGGAGGTAGCTGCTAAGCACGCGGATGAGGGATGTCCTGTGACGATTCTCTTCGAATGTCGTGACGATACATCGGGATACATTGATCATTTTGATTCTAAAGGGTTCTGACGATGGTGTGTAACACAGTTGCTGCGTTTTGGACTGTGTCCATCGTCCGGTATTCTAGAAACCAGAAAACAAAGATTCGGAAACTGGATCTGTTTGCGTCGCCAGGTGAACGGGGAAGACACCGACTCAGTTGGGTCCCTTAGAAATAGCTAAGCTCGAACACTGGACCAGTTAGCTCTTTCTAAGGACACAATAAAATATCTTCTTCTCTCCCCCCCTCCCTCACCCGAGGATGGAAACAGATCCAGTTTCCGAAACGTTGTGTTTTCTAATTTCTGGAATACCGGACGATGGACACAGTCCAAAAACCAAAGTTATTCTGATTGGCCATTTTATTCACTGTAAAAAACAGGTTATGATAGCATAGCAATCAGACTAGACACAAAGGATTTTATATATAAAAGTAAGATATATTTCATTTGTTGCTTCCTCAGGTTTAAGCATTCCTTTGTCATAAAGCTCTGTGACGCATTAGACTTGAAGATGTTGGTTTATTGTCACGAAAGTATGAACAGAAACTGACGCACGACACTAGGATCTAAGTCCTTATGGTAACGGAAATTACCCGATTTTGTCTGAAGTGGTCTCCTTTCGAAAAGACAGAGGACGACCCTGAAGATTACTATCTTCTGGAAAGTGACGTCGTCTGTAGCCTCGTAGGTCGTTATTGGCGTTCCAGAGGAGTATTCTGCTTCCGTATGCTGGCTAGAAGACCGTTATGCCCAGGAGATGGATTCAGCACATACCTCCGAAACGTCGGTAACGACCTACCAGACTACACGCCAGTACATCCCAAAAGACGGTAATCTTCTTTGTTCAAACTGTTCTCAGTCCAGACAACAATCAGAACGTTTCGAATTATACGGGTAAATTTGGAAAATTATTTTCGATTCCATATGTTTTAACTGTGGTTTGGCTTGAGAACAACTTGAGCGACGAAGACTAAGGAAAACTAGGATCCGGGATAGAACAGTCGGTGACGCGACAGGACGGCCGGAGTTTGATTCTCGCCAAGGGCAAGAGATTTTTCTGATTTTTACAGAGTTTAGACCAGCTCTGAAGCTCACCCAGCCTCCTATCCAGTGGATACCAGGAGCTTTTCCTCGGTGGTAGAGCGGCCGGGGCTCAAGCTAACCACTCACCTCCATCTGGTGCCTAGGTCAAGGATGTTGAAGCTATAATCCCACTCTCCCATACATCCTCAAAGCGTACTGCATGACGGAACTCAGAAATCTGACACCAAGTATTCATGTACGCCTGAGGAGGACCCAGATAAGGGTCGAAACATGTAGAGAAGATATCAACAGCAAAATAAAGCAGATGTTGACACGATAGTGTCTGTGTTGTTTGTTTTCTGAACTTATTGTTGAGTAGACTGCCTCAAATCATATTCTTTTTATTGCTCTGCCCTCCTTTAGTGGTACTTAATAACTTGGGGAAGGTTCATGTCTTTTGTTGCAAAAGGAATATATAATAAATACGAATCCAGATGAATACTGAAGATTGTACATTTGTCATACTGTGTTCAGTTCATATAGAGACGCTTGAAGTATTTGTAAGCAACGCTCACTTTATGTACGTATTGCGGTGTTAGGAAAGAATGCGTGAGTGAGTTTGTGTCTTAGTGGATCATTGTGCTGCAGGACATATTATAGTGCGTGGCTTGTAATATTTACATTCGAATTTACGAGTACGTAACATCTGCTGCAACCTGCCTATGATTTCACCAACTTTCTGAAACTTATCATCTGGCAACACTGTTGTTGGTTAACGAGATGGTTGCAAATAAGGCATTTAACTGTGACGGAAGTCAGTCGCCGTGGATACACAATATCCAAGACGAGTACTGTCTGTTAAGGCGCGTCCACATTACTCGTGCTCGTACTCGCCATGCTTGTGCTCGTCGGGAGACTCGTCTGACTTTTACTTGTGCTTGTTAATCTTCGTCCACACTACTTCAGTTGCTCGCCAGGCTTCAGCGCGTGAAAATCCGTATATTTACTCGTAGTGTGTATAGACTATAGTCGTATTTTAATTTATTGGCTATAGTTTTTAAATTAAAAATTAAAAATTTGCTTGTCTCGTGACTTGTCATATCGTCCACATTACTCGCGAGCATAGTGAGTCACACGAGCACGAGTAATGTTGACGCGCCTTTACCGCCAGAGGACTGGGAACGTGGATTGGAAGGCAATTCGGGGCTTGGGTTATTTCTGCAGTATTTTATGTGTTTGTGTTCTGTGTGTTAAGAAGCTTTAAGACGGGCCGATCCCCTGTCCGAGGCGTCCTGAAAAACGTCCAAAGATTTTAAAATCTGGTAAAACGGAAAACATTGCATTTTATTGATGTTTCATGCCGTAGAAGGAGTTGACTAAAAATCATTAATCTAAAAGAAAATTCCAACACAGTGAAGCTTATATGGCAGTAATTATTAATTTGGGAGTTAATTTGTTAAGTTCATGAGGGAGGGATGGAGCTCGTAGAGTCTTGTTGAAGATGTCGGGCCTGGACCACGTACCCTTTGTCTAGTAGTCTCGTTTGGCAAGGAATTGTAAATTTGAATACCCATACGGCAGTACCCGAAGTCTCAGTATGTTACAGTTAAAGAATAAACGCAGACAGACATCATGCCTTGAGTGGGATTCGTACCCACGATTACAGTGTTCGAGCGAGCGAAGACAATTCATGCCTTAGACTGCTCGGCCACTGTGATTGGCCAGATCTTGCTTACATGCTGACATCATTACTTGAACTGTAATTTATAAATATATTTTCACTGTCGAATTTTTTTACGTTCCGTATATCATAATGTCTATTATGAAGAATATTCACAGCACTGGCTCATGTATAAACGTCTTACTTAAAACATAATTAATCATTCTTGTTTTGAAATTGTTTTATTCCCTCTGCCCCGGAGCTAAGAATACACAGTACAGACACGTTAAAAATGTTCACTATTTTACTGCACAATGTGGTATTTTAATGCGGTAGAACTGTACAGAATAATATGTATGAATAGAAACATGAAATAACAATTTTAATTCAGGACTCTTGTAGTATTTGCTTGCGTGGCCTAGGTTTTTATAGAGAAATGTAGCGTTTGACATTTTGCAGACTAAAAGTGTTCAGTTGGGTAGGTTGACAACCCTGACTACGCCACCATAATTTCCATTAATTGGATTTACTGCTTGCAGAATTACGTGGCTCTGAGTCTTCGTCATCACAGATGCTCATGTGACGGACATTTTGTTTTTTTGGTTTTGAAGAGGTAATACTTCCCCTTTTTACGAATAAACTTAAGGGTTTTAATCTGCATTCATATTACTTTCAACTTGTTGTTTATATTATAAAGGGGAACACTGTTATAACCTATTATTGTAGTTTGAGGACACTGTACCAACCCTGTAATTCATTTGTACGATTTGAAGTTCTCACATCGGTGGTAATGAAACGTTCTGTCTTCTGGTGTATAACGCCATGTAGTCTCTTGAAAATCAACCGACGTTTCCGAGGAACATATGGCTTTCATCTTCAGTATCTAAGAATAAGTCAAGCAAGAAACAGAGCTCTTTACCTGCTCCGTGCTGGTTTCATACTGGGCTTATTCTTCGACCTCGAAGATGGAGGTGACATGTTCCTCCGAAACGTCGATTGACTTTCAACGGACTGCCCAGAGTTATATCCCAGAAGACAGAAGTCAGTCGTTAATTGTATGTCTAATTGAGATAAAAAGGAATGCTTTCCCCCCGATAATAGAGAAGCCATTTTAAGTTTACAAAATTCGTTCAATAATGCATCTGTAACTGCACAGTACTTAAGTAACTGCTCTTCTTCCTGACTTCAGCAGTTGGATGAGTGAAGGCGGAACAGCGCCCAGGTGGCCTTTAATATTGCCGTATGTCTTATGTGTCACTTGTGTGAAGTAGGTGACAAAGTACCAAGTCTGTTTTTATGTTTCTAGTGAAGAATGTTATAATAATAATATTCGTTGCCGCGGTAACTTATTTTACCAAGCCGTTGCGTAGCAACGATAGGGAAACACAAATGCCGAAACAGATGGGAGGGATTCATGAAGTACGCCGTTGAAATGGGCTCAGGTGCCATGATATACGTACGAAGTTTAATAAGGATTAGTTCAGCCATTTAAAAGTTGATAGGGGACGGATGTGCAAACAGACACACAGATCTCAGAGCAGGCTAAAACAGTAGTTTACAGTTAGGACTTCAAATTTGAACTCCAGTAAGCAGTATTACTCTTCAGTTTGTCAAGTGATTGGGTGCGACAAAGGAGAGAAACATCGAACATAACGGTGTTGCCATTTTATTTGCAACATGACATTGCTGTTGATATTAAGAACATTGACAATACTTATTTGACACTGCCTCACTTCAGCTTTGTAAACACGACGTGGCATATTCTGAAGGATTGTGTAATCGGCATGTACAAGGTATACATCACAAGTTTCCGCCAAACCGGTCATAACTAGATTTTTTCGTTGTATCGTTTTTGTAATTTTATTGCACTGTTTTCTGTGTTTACAGTTAGGCCTATATGTCGTTTGTTTGAATGCATCATAACCTCAAATAACACTAACCCGATAACGCTGAAGTCAAAGGTCGTGAAGATGAAGCCACCGATGACGATTGCGAAAGTGGATGATTGGGGCTCGAACGGGTTAGAGGGTGTCGCGTGGTCAGCGCAACGAATCCCCACGGCCGTTAATTTCGGTTCTCTAGACCGGAACCGCTATTTCCTTGAAATAGCTCTTCGGTTATCCTCACGAGGCTGAGTGGACCACGTTCCAGACCCACTACTTCTAAAAAAAATCTGATAGCACCGGGAATCGAACCCGGAACTCTGGATCCGTAACAAGGAACTCTGACCACTATACCACAGAGGCGGCACTAACTTCGCCGACAAGCGGCGGTCGCTCGGTCGGTATAGTTTGCTTGCGGACTACAGGCCACGGAGTTTTTTTTAACTCTGTTCGAATTCCAGCCTGAGACTGATGATCCTGCGTGTAATTTTCCTCAATTCCCGAAACATTTCCAGGGTTGTACTTTGCGAGACACCGCTCACAGTTGCGTCCTCGCCAGTCAGATCGTTCTGCTGGTCTGCTCTGTCTCGTTAGATTCTATAAACGTTTTAAAATGCTGTAGAAGTCAGGGTCTTACTCTTCTCCGCCGCCCACAACCTGGCCTCGCACCTGCGGGCGCCCGGATTGTGAACCTGACCACTCACTTCAATCTAATACCAAGGTTAAGAATGCGTGGAGTTCGCCTTCATTTCCGCTACATCAACTTGGCATGGTACTTACGTAGAGGGGAAGCTGTTGGTGCGTAGAGTGTGATGAATGAACTGAACTCACCTACAGATCACCGTGGCTTTTGAAAATTATCGTTTTCAGTTACGTAGGTTGCTATTCTGTTTGTTGAGAGTGCCATGTTAACTTTTATTGCTGAACTTTCGTAGTCTAGAGTAGACTGTATGGCTGACATTCGGCAATAAAATCTACCCGGCGCTCTTCAGTTGGAGTACGATGAAGACACTCGAAATAGGTTTTTATGTTGATGTAGACAAATAATAGATCATAATAGGAAATCAAGGATGCGTAATAGTTACTATAGGATTCTGACGATGGTATATAACACATAGAGATATTGGGTTTTCGGACTTTATCCATCGTCCTGGTTTCAAGATAACTAAAAAAAAAACACGATGTTTCGGAAACTGGATCTGTTTGCGTCCTCAGGTGAGGGAAAACACCTATTCTGTTGGGTCCCTTATAAAGGGCCAGCTTGAATCACTGGAATCCAGTTAGTTCTTAGTTATCTTAAAACCAGGACAATGGATAAAGTCCGAAAACCCAAGTATGCATAATATTTTGAACGTCTTAACTTAAATTTTAGGTTCTCAGGCTGGAAGTAATTCGACGCGAGATTATTTTAATCCATTAGTTGTCAAATCTGCAATTTTGACGTTCTCTTGAAAGTAAGCAAAAAAAATCTACGTAGAAATATATGCAGAAGTAGAAATGTGCCCGCAAAAGAATCGCGATAGATTGGATGAGATGATGTGGAAAATATGACCAAGCTCAAGGATTTGGAGTAGGAATAACAAATAGCATTTGACTTATATCAGAATTGTATTTCCTTGCTTGAAAGTTGGTAATAAAATTAAAGTAAATAGATTATTCTATAATGTTAGAAGTTTCGATTCTGAATTACCCCATAATTTATCCCTCGGGTGCAAACCTTGAGCTTAAGTTTCTGTGAGGCGACAAAAGGAATGGGATATGGTGAACAGAGTCACGGAAGATAATACTTCAACTGAAGAAAGATAAACTAAATGACTGGAAAAGAACAGCACTGAGGAACGTCATAGCGTATGTCTCCTTGACCTGCATTATCCAGAAGGGGGGGGGGATTTAAATCTGTTAGAGTTCGAGATGCGATGGATGGAGAGAGAAATAGTGCAAAGAGAGTTGAAAGAACTCACGTCGGACACCAGCGCATAAGTGGATAGCAGAAAATATGTATTGGAATATATTATAAGGAATATAGATTGTGGAAGTGTTATCTGAACCAGGTAGGGATAACAGATGGCTTTTATGGAGCTTTGGAATTGTAACGAGAGAATTCCACGAATTTCTGAAGGAATGTTCGCCTTTCGGGGAATAACCTGCAGCTGGCTTTGCGGGTGCAGGTTCTCGTGTTCTTCTCATCCTTGTATTTCCCCCACATACCCATTCGTTACTTCCTTATGTGTCCCTTCCTGTGTCGGGCTGTTTGCTCATAGTTATACTAGACAAGACACCTGTTGTGATGTTCCGATGGTATTGTCATTGGAATGAACGTTGCTTGCCAGTGAGTGGCCAATTCGCATCGCGTCATCGGCAGGTGACGCATGAACCGATCGAAGCACCGCGTACATAGTTGTCGGCAGAATATGGCAGCCGGTCGGGCTCGTAACAGCGGGTTATTCCGAGGTAAACATTACAAATGGAAAGACGTTCTCTCACTTTACAGTACACGGCCCGCAGATCCGTTTAATTGCGATTAGCCGTAGTGTCTGATATCCACGTACTGGAAATGCAAACCTAATCGGCAGCACATTTGAGTATCTACACATTCTGTTGTTAACAACGCCATTGAATAGTACAAATGTTGTAATACGTGAGTATCCTTTCAGTGTTGTATGGATTCCTCTTCTTGATTTAGTCTACTTTCCTTATTTTGAAAAAAATAAAAGTAGGTTTATGATATAACCTTGCCGTTTGTGTGTGTCTGTGTATACCCCCAACCACTTTCGAACGTCTGAACCGATCTTCATGAGGCCATCTCAACGGCATACTTTACAAACCCCCTCCCATCAGTAACACCAACACCGCAGCCTCTCAGAATTTTCAGGTAATAACCTTAATATTACTTGAATACCTGAAGCGATCGCCATGAAACTTTGTATGTTATGCCACCGGAGGTCATCGTAACTGCATATTTAATAAATTCCTCCCGTAAATAATGCCATCACTGCAGCCTCTCGAATTGTTGAGGTAATAGCCTTAAATATTACTCGAATGCCTGCTCCAGTCGTCATGAAACTTGGTATGAAAACCATTCCATATGACCCATTTTCAACACAGTATGTCACAAATACCGCCCTTCCATCATACCAACATAACGACCGCTCAGTTTCATGATGTGGAAGCCATAAGCTTGGTCTTACCTAAACTCTCATTTGGCCGCACCATAGCTTAAGCGGTTCCCACCGCGGCAGCCCCGGTTCGATCCCGGGTCTGGTCAAGTGAGATTTGTGGTGGATAAAGTGGCGCTGGGGCTGGTTTTCTCCGAGTATTTCGATTTCCCCTGCCGATCTCCAGTCTTCATTCCACCACTTTCTCCATCATCACCCGGGGCAGGCTACAATTGACCAATCAGTGGCCGCCGTGCCGAGTGGACAGCTGGACTCCACCCCCAACTAAGCGAATTAAAAAAAAACAATTTCATGGGTATAACTCATTATCCTTGGATTGACCTCATTTATAGATACAGTATATATATGTATATATGTCGTATTATTTCAAATATAAGACGTCCTCCAATTTAAGACACATCCATTGTTTTAAAAGGGTATTTTGAAAAAAAAAATTAGGTGTATTTAGAACACATTTTAAGTGAGAAGTAACGGAATATATACCAGAATGCAACAGAAAATTTAAAATTTTCGCTACATGCATATTCCTTTCCGTCTTTTTTATTCAATTATGAAGTTCGTAAAGTGGTCCCTGTTGTATCCCAGCATTTCAAGGATACTCAGGTTCGTCGAGCGGTAGGCGGATCCTGTGCATGGCGTTGTTAAATTAACTGATGAAAACAGAAAGGTCACATGGAAGAGTATCATATGAAAATAATGTATGCTTGATGAGGTATACTAGCGCTGTAAGTATCCTCCTAAGGGCGTGTTAGCCATGGCTCACTCGCGGTGCTTTCAGCTTAAGCTACGGAGTGAATTCTTCGCCGTCGGACCTTCACATTCGAACCCTTTTTGGTTCGCTTGCCGGCGCTTCACACCACAAATAATCGCAGTTCTGTCCTACTCACTTTTTTGGGGGGGGGAGTCCAGACAGCAATTTGTTTAGTTTACGCGCTGGGCTGGCTGAAAGCTGCGAGCCGGTCCGCAGCTTCGAAAGAATATTGTGCCTAACTGATGTACTCTATATACACACGGCCATGTCACAGTTACGACAATGCACTCACCTCCAATTCCACATATGCAACATTCTTCAGTCACACCTTCAATTTCTGAAGATGATTGACCCCCGCCGCCTTCTTCACTGTCGTCCCCAAGAATGTAATTTGCGTACCATCTTCCACATTAGAGAAACAGGAATTCGAAAAAGATTTTGGAATAATGTTCGCTGGCACCTTTTTCCAAGTTATCTGCTCCACTACTGTTGACGCTGATACTCCTTTTGTTTTGCCACTAGGTATCAGCCAGGCGTCATAGTGTTTACGGACAAGATATTTGAATGGTTTGTTAATTGACACAACGAGTGGTTGTAATTGATTTATCATGCAGCTAGGAATTATCACAAGATTCGTGTTCTTGTTCCTTTACGTATTTCTGATTCTGTCCGAGAGATGGCCACGGAAAGGTACCCATTGAAAGCATACACCGTGGATCTGAAAACGCACCAGGCCGACCATATCCAAGCTAGTCTTCCATTAACTCCAATGTCATCCATGTATTTTTGCGGCCCAAGTATTACGTCTTTGCAGAAATTTTCTTTCGACTCTGTCTTTTTGTTTAATATTACGTGTGGTGTTTATTGCCCTTTGCGGTTTACACGCAGCGTGATAGTAACATGTAACTTTTCGTAGCCTCTGGTTTTCATTGTCACTTGTTTCTCACCTTTGATGTGTACGGTAGAATCGCGAGGCATTTCAAAAAACCGCAGTTTCGTCTGCATTGCCGATTAGACTTAAAGAATACTTAATTCCTTCGGCCTAGTCCAGTAACAAAACGCAGAAATTTAGTTTAGTTTCAAATTCCGAAGGAAATTTTTGACTAATTTTCGTCTGCTGTCGTATCAAGATTTTTTTCCCTTGTCACTACAGCCCCAGTGGGCCTAGGCCTACCTCCATGAACTTCTCCGTTCACTTCGGTTTTTCTAGATCTTACACACTCGGTAGGACTCCTTGGGCGGGTGATCAGCTCGTCGCAAGGCCTCTACCTGTACACAATCACAGAAAACGAACACACACAAACCAGACATCCATGTCCTCAGTGGGATTCGAACCTACGATCCCGGTTTCCAAGCGAGCGAAGACAGTACATGCCTTAGACCGCTCGGCTACTGTGACCGGCAGTGTATAAGAATAATATATAAGAATTCAGTTCGTACCTNCGAACACACACAAACCAGACATCCATGTCCTGAGTGGGATTCGAACCTACGATCCCGGTTTCCAAGCGAGCGAAGACAGTACATGCCTTAGACCGCTCGGCTACCGTGACTGGCTGTATTAAGATTTCTCTCATCATAAATTTTCCACGCCATTCACGACTAGTCTTGGAAGGTATATTACTGTTTCTAGCAATTCTTTTGCTTTCGAATTTAGGCTTCCCTAATTACAGGTAATCCTTTATTTTGTAAATCGTTGAAATACACTAAAACAGAGGCATCAGTCTCAGGGTTTCTCCATTTCCTTGGTCCAGAAAAAGATGTATTCGTCAGACATGAAAACAGTTGTTTTTGTACTTCGCACTTACGTACACATGTCACATTTACTGTATACTTTCTACCAGCTGCACGATTACTTGTCTTCACAGCGTACAGAATACTTTTTAAATGCGGCATCATATGTGAAATGCTTTTTCTTGGGTAAAAACTGATAGAAAACTGAACGCACCTGAACGATAAGAATGTCAGACTTTGAATGAACTTGACCTTGGTTGACTCACAGTTAGAGGGGAGCCTGATGTGGCTTGATGACTCTAAGTCCCTTGTACTGCGGCCACTTCTGGCCTATTGTACGAGCCCCAGGTTAGGGTGATTGTGGAGCAGTTGGTGGAATGAAGATTGGCAGGGGAAACCGAAGTACTCGGAGAAAACCTGCCCCAGCGCCACTTTGTCCACCACATATCCCACTTGACCAGACCCCGGGATCGAACCCGGGCCGCCGCGATGGGGAGCCAACGACTAACCGCTTGCGCTATGGCGCGGCCCGGCTTGATGACTCACCCCGAATATGTTTATGTTCGGTTCTTTCCAGAATACTCCGCTGACAGTTTGCAGACTGGTGAATAAACTCTCGAATTTTAGAAGCAGCTCAATTTTTAAACGGGGGAAAATGCGAAAAATGTACGTCTTATGTTCGAAGTAATACAGTATGCTATACATTTACATCTCCAAACCACCAAAAGACTGTGTCCTAACGATTGCAAATCAGTTAATTGAATTTTTATGTAACCGTATGCCTTGTAGTTATTGCTATTATTTATTATTGGAGGGGGTTGGTTTCACCATGCACCGCGACTAATACTCTGTTGTACGTCCCCCTTTAATATTCTACCAGTCTCCATACCCTGCCGGTACTGGTGCTCGCTATCAGCCCCGTTCAGCCAGCGAGGCTGGCTGCGGTACCCGATGCTTACCCATCTACCGGAGGCATTGGAAACTACTTGGGCGGGAACTTCTTACCTAATAATTTTGCTCAGAGGTCTCCTAGAGACATGAGGATGTTTTACATGCCGTAAATCTACTACACGGGACCCATGGCTTAAAGTCCCTCCCGGAGGACTTGTTCCCTGAATTTTTCCGTCCTTAAAAACTCCACTGCCTCCGCGTGGTTTGAACCCCCGTACCTTGAGGTGGGAACGTTAGCCCTAGACTACGGAAGCCGCTTGCCTTATAGTTAAGTCTATATATAGATGAAATTATTGGGGATCATCAGTGTGGGTTTCGACGTAACAGATCAACTACAGATCATATCTTTTGCATTCGTCAAATATTGGAGAAAAAATGGCAGTACATCAGCTATTCGTAGACTTCAAGAAAGCCTATGATTCATTTAGGATGGAAGTATTGTACAATATTCTGACAAGAGTTTGGGATACCCATGAAACTAATTAAGCTGATTAAAATGTGTTAAAACGAAACTTACAGTAAATTCCATATAGGTAAACATTTGTCTGATAAATTTCCTATCCAGAATGGTCTAAAACAAGGAGATGCTTTATCGCCACTCCTTTTCAACTTTGCTTTAGAATATGCAATTAGGAAGGTCCAGGGAAACCAGGTGGGACTGAAATTAAACGGGACACATCAGCTGTTGGTCTATGCCGACGATGTTAATCTACTGGGTGATAATGCAGATACCATAAAGAAAAACACACAAACTTCAATTGACGCAAGTAAAGAGGTTAGTCTAGAAGTAAACACTGAGAAAACTAAGTATTGTTAGTGTCTCGTCACCAAAATGCAGGGCAAAATCATGACATAAGGATAGGAAACAGATATTTTGAAATGTGGCACAGTTCAGATATTTGGGAATGACAATAACAGATCGAAACCTGATTCAGGAGGAAATTAAGAGGCGATTGAACTGGGGTAATGCTTGCTACCGTTCAGTCCAGAACCTTTTTTCTTCTCGTCTGCTGTCCAACAACATAGAAAATATAATATACAAAAAACTATCATTTTGCTGGTGGTTCTGTATGAGTGTGAAACTTGATCTCTGACATTAAGGGAGGAACACAGACTGAGGGTGTTTGAGAACAGGGTGTTGAGGAGAATATTTGGACCGAAGAGGGATGAAGTGACAGGAGGTTGGAGAAAACTGCATAATGAGGAGCTTCATAACTTTTACTGTTCTCCAAGTATAATTATAATGATCAAGTCAAGGAAGATGAGGGGGGCAGGGCACGTAGCACGAATGGGGGAGAAAAGGAATGCATATAGGATATTGGTGGGAAAGCCAGATGGAAAGAGACCACTGAGAAGACCAAGGCGTAGGTGGGTGGACAGTATTAGAATGGATCTTAGAGAGATAGGATGGGATGGTATTGATTCGATTGATCTGGCTCACGATAGGGACCAGTGGAAGGCTCTTGTGAAGATGGTGATGAACCTTCGGGTTCCATAAAATGCTGGGAAATTCTTGAGTAGCTGCAGAATTGGCGGCTCCTCCAGAAGGGCTCAGCTCTATGAGGAAGTAAATAAGTAACCGTGTACCTGTTATCATCGTCGATGTAGGAGGCCTTGAATTATCCGTGAATAAACAAGAGCGCAGGACGGTTTCTTTAGGATTTTGTGGTTAGATATTGAAATGATGGCTCTGGCGGCAGCGTTACATCTTTAAATTATATTATAATATGCGCAACTCAAGTTCTCTAAAAATTCAGTACAGTTATGTTTTATTTACGTCCTTACTCCTACATCATAAAGTTTATCTTTTTCTTGTTATACCAGATACTCAGCTTATATGTAAAGGAATATAGCGTGAAATGTCACTTAAAAGCCGAAATATCGAAGTCGAAGTGAACGTCAATTGCGAGCCAACGGCTGGATAAACTTTGTTCCAGCAGTGAAGTCAGCCATTGGCTTACAGACGTTCCGAGGGTACGCCGTAAAAAAATACACGGCTGCAGATGTGGTAACCACTGTAATTAGAGTGGTTTCCGACACAACGTGGTTTAAAAAAACAGAATAGAAGAATAGAATCCTTGGAGGCGGTGGCTATCACGGCCGCCTAACAGTTATAACCAGGAATGGGGCGTCTGGATGCGGTTTCGAATACCTCCACCATAGCTTCGCTAGTCGTAAGAGGCGACAAAAAGGGAAATCTCGAGTCCCACGGGAGTCGGACTCGAGAATGACTGAGCTGGTAGCAATTGTAAACGACAGACCCGTCCTCGTGAGAGAGAGCGCTCCACATCAACAAACCCGCAACTGTCGAGCAGTAAAAATTCTGGTCGTAAGCCCCAGATGGGCGCTTTATTTCAAGACAGACTGGCCGACTGACGGTCGGTCGTAACGTAAGACTCTGCTCGACACAGAGCTCAGACAGAAGTCAGAAATTTTAGTTTATTTGGTGTGGTTACAGTTACATTTAGAGCGTCATCATTGTTCGTAGTTACGAAGTGTTATAGTTACGGTAAGATTGTGAACTAACTGTAGTTCCACCTGGTGAATATCCATTAAATCGACTCACCGATCGAAACCCACGTCAGACGCCACTAATTCACGTGGCAGTAGTTTTTCCCAGAACTTCTCGTTGTCCTTCACTGCATGGTATAGTCAGTCAAATTTCTTCCGACTCCGCATACTCATTCCGCCTTTTCGCCGGTCTGGGCATTATTTGGTTCGTACCGAAGTATCCTTTTGCCATTCCTGTCACCGTCGTCGTTGCTAGTGCAGCGACGGTGTAACGTCGCCCTTGCCGGACGAAGAGAGACATCCATTGCGCTGCACGCTGCACGGCATGCCGGTATGCTAGCAACGTCCCCGCTTGAGGAATAATACTAACACACGTTACAGAAAGAAGCATAGATGAAGGTTGCACTGGGTTAGACCATATTAAGAAGCTGAGCCGGTGTAACGGCTAGACCACGGGCTACACAGCTGAGGAATTGAGGTTCGATTCCTTTCGGGAGGGCAAGAAATCTTATTCTAATGCACAACTTCCATACTAGCGTTTGGGCTCATCCAGCAACCTATGTAGTGGTTACTGTGGTCTGTTTCTCAGGGGTTAAAGCGGACGGGTCGTGAAACTGATCATTTTTTTATTTAGTGCAGAAATTAAGAATGTGTGGAGTTATTCTTCCACTCCCTCATACGTCTTCGTGCTTAGTTAATTACAAGGACAGTTTCAGTTTTATTGAAAACAGACTCAGTGATCGGCATTGAACTCAGAAATATCCACTGGATAGCTTAGTCAATTAGCGACGGGCTGCTGGCTTGACGGCCGTAGTTCGATTTCCGGCAGGAGCGAGAGTTTCTTCTCTACTCCACAACATCCAGACCGGCTCTGGGGTTCTAGCAGCCGCCTGTCCAATGGATACCGGGGGTAAAGCGATAGGGGCTTGAAGCTGACCAATCACCTGGTAGAACTGTACTCCCCGATCGTCGCCGTGGCGTGGAGGTGAATTAATTACAGGGTCGGTTTTACTTTTACCTCTTAGTATCTTGTCATTAAATATAATTATTATCTTTCCTTTCTCAGGCATTTCGAAAAAGATAATTTTGAAGAATTATTTGTCATTCATTGAGCGTGTATGCAGTGAAACTTGGTTGGCTGTGTTCTTACATCACTCGGATAGCAGGACTCGCATTTCTCGCTTCGCTGTTGAAATACGGAAAGTTCGGTAAAAATAGCGTCACCCTAATTCTGTCGCTTCACCTGACAGAGGCAGATCCGTTGTTAATGCATGTCTTATCCTACGCATGGCGTTTGAACTTCTTTGCCTTGGCTTTCATAAAAATTTAATAGCAACGACGAAAATTACAGAGTGCTTTACATAAATCGTTGCTTTAGTAAAGCTGTTTAACTTATTTCTAGTCTCAAATTGCGTATAGTATTCAAGTAAAGGGAGAAATGACATATGGCGATGGAGAAACTTCGTGCGTTGCTATGGCAACTGGCTACTGTAATTTCGACAAGTTAGAACTAGGAAAAGAGAGAGAGAGAGAGACATTTTCATAACACGACCTTGTTTACGTTCAATGAAATTAATAATTTAAATACTCCGGAATTGCTTCAAAAATACACTAAACGACGTGACATTCTGAACGTCGGAATAAATACGGGATTATAAGTTGAATCCATTTAATTTAGTATCTGTATGTAGGGTAATTGTCCGTTTGTCGTAATTTTAGACACACTCAGGTGGTATTAAGGTCACTAGTGTGTACACCTGTCGAAAGGTAATGACCTACTTGCTATATAAATTTCATTTTGCCACGCTGTAAGAAGAGCTCCGGAATACACGGTGACGAATAAAAGCAGAAACGGAGAATGATCGTAGCCTCAGAATTGAACTGAAGGTGGGATGAATCATTCTGATACAAGTGCCTGGCAGTAGAACCCTGTAGTTCAGAACACCTCAAATATTAAAGGCCGCCATTGAACCAGTTCTATCTCATCGTCGCAATCTTCTCCCATTATTTACCCGTCCCTGCTGTATACATTTACTGATGTCTGGGTCGTTATGCTTATGTAACGTCAAGTGCTGCTTCAGTCCCGGGTGCAGTCTTCTGTTTCGGAGCGGTGCTCATATAGCGATGTCACTTTACACGGTTCATGGTGAACTTGGAAGCATCGGCGATCTCTTTTTCAAGGCTCTCGACTGGAAGAACTGAGATAAAACTCAGAATATTCGATGTTCCGCCCAAGATTCGAACCTTGCACTTACCGAACGTGTTAAACGCGTTATCGCTTGGGCCAAGTTGCTCCTTACGAAGTAGTAAAGAATAGCAGCGGCACGCACAGAGAAAGACTACACAGGATAACACCTATACAGTGGAAACAAGAACTAGCCGCTGCAGCACTTCAAACACAGGGCGAACAACCCTAACAATTTTAAAATTTTAAAATTTGGACAAGAATTTAAAGGTTTAAAATTAGAACTAAAGATTTTATTATGGTGCTATTACAATAAACTCAAAATTAACGTGTGTGAAGTAATCTACGGGTGGACAGCTATCAACGAAGTAGAAGTTGATAATGACAGGGAGAGTGTTTTAGATGTTAAATTTTGAACTGGGTGCAGTGTGACAGCGACGTGAGTGTTATACACCTGATGATGGCCGTCTGAGGCCGAAACATGTAGTGTAGGGAGCAAGATCAAAGACACAAAATATATTGTTTGCACTTGAGACGGAGTTTATATCATTTATTGTATGGAGTGCAACAGGATGCTTAAATATAATATTGATTGGTTAGTATCAGTGGTGTTTGTGGTAGCAGTGGTACTGGTAAGATCTGGCGTTATTTCGGTATTATTCAGTCTGTGGCTCTACAGCCTTTGCGGACCTTGGCCATCTTTTCAGTTTCTTAATCTATACTCAGTCGGCAGGACTCCTTGATGGGGGATCACCCCGTCGCAAGGCCGCTGCCTACACACAGAACAACACAAACAAAATAGACGCACACAGACATTCATGTCTTGAATGGGATTCGAACCCACGATCCCAGTTGATCCCAGTGTTCGAGCTGGAGGAGGCGGTTCATGCGTTAGACCGCGCGACCTCTGTGATCGGCAGTTCTCATGGTATAGCTTATTATTATTATTATCATCATTATTATTATTATTAGCAGCAGTAGAAGACTACAGTTTGCACACTGCAAATTCACTCGTCCAGTTTTCAGTTCTAGTATACGAACAGTATTGAAGAAATACAGTTGTTTCACTGTTAAATGAAGCCCCTCAAAACGAATGGAGGAATGGTGATATACGGCACATTCTTAACCTCGGCACAAGATGTATGTGTGTAGTCCTCTGCACCCCCTGCTCGCTTTAAACTTCGGGTAAAGAAAAGCCCACGGTATCCACTGGGTAAGAGGCAGGGTTGACCTCAAGGGCGGTCTGGACTGTGTGAAGAGGAGGGGAGGATTTGTTGCCCCTGCCGGGAGTCGAACATGTAAACGGTATTACCTAGTAGTATATGTTTTTTCCTCTCTTGTCTTACACTTTTGTGTATTACAATCATGTATTCAATTAGAGCTACCCGGAGCATGGATCATACCTGTTGCTGTTGAGAAATCAATACACCGCAGAAGGGGGGGGGAGATTGTGACGGAAATATGCTAGCTCTCGCACTGCTTTTGTTCCAACGGGCACTTAATGAAGAACACTGGACGGGTATTGTAAGGAAAAAGGCAAGAATTGTTCTCTCTCAGACAAAGTTAAACAGATAAAAGACACAGACGATGGATATATTAGAGGCAAAATTGCACAAAAAAGAGTACTGAACACGAATGCCCAAGTTGTTTTTCACAGCACTTATATAATTTTTTTTAAATTCGTTTAGTGGGGGGTGGATTCCAACTAGGTCCACTCAGCACGGCGGCCACTGATTGGCTTATCGTACCTTCCCCTGGCGATTATGATGATGCATAATTTGGTGGAATGAAGATTGGCAAGGGAAACCGAAGTAGTCGGAGAAAACCCACCCCAACGCCACTTTGTCCACCACAAATCCCACTTGACCAGACCCTGGATCGAACTCGGGCCGCCGCGGTGGGAAGCCAGCGACTAACCGGTTGAGCTATGGCGCGGTATATAAACACCCTTCTGCTGCCGTCACTAAACTAGATGTCGGAAAGTACTTCACCAGTGAGCCCCGGTGTTCTCTTCTATTTACGGCTGCTTTGCGAGCATCAACACAGTAACCGTTTTACGCAGTCATCTGAGAGCCTCCTAAAAATCGTTCGGCCGGTCGGGGTAGAGGGACACGGGCGACTGTCTTCTCGCACTGTACGCGTCGGACTCATGACGTAGTCGACAGGCCAGGAGCCTATACAGATCACAGTTTATCACCATCACCACCGCATTACTTATTCGAACAGCTACAGTGAGGCGAACTTATGTGTTGTGTGCCTGTCGACCACAGGCACTAACTACTGTGTTAAACATCCAGTCGGTTGGGTTACTTTCGATATCAAATGCCACCCAAGAATTTATTCATTGAAAGAAGCTGTCATGTACGATGCCTGTGTGAAACGTAAGGGAGGCATTTTGAACTAAATATCGGGAAGTTAACGTTTCCAGTTGAAAAGCAGTTAATAAATATTAAATAAATTAAGACGGACAGGGCTGTTCAGACAAAATGAGAAAGAACTGAACCAGAACGCCGAGTGCTCACTGAAGATAAATTGGATTAAATTGGGCTAGGCGTGGGCATTTTCGTCAGAAATCTTTAGACGAGTTGTAAAGGAGACTGGGGTTTAAAATTTAACTTTGCTCTTTGTCCGATAAGGAACTTCAGCGTGTGACTGCGAACGCTACGGAGGTGCAAGAAATGTGTGCATAGCAACAGGAACTGTTTCAAGGATCTGCTGTGAACCGGGTGTATGTGTGTGTGTTTTTTCTTTTTGTGATTTATTGGCCTTTTGGCTAGTTGACCACGCCATGAATCCTAATGCGCCCTCTGCGAGATGACGTGAGTGGCCTGTGTCTCTCTCGCTCGACCGGCCGAAGGATTTTTGGGAAATTCTCAGACGACATTCCTGTGTATGTACCATCTGATTTAGCACTAAGAAGCTCCACGTTTCTTCCATTGACTGATTTAACGTATTTCATGTGATTATCTGAATAAACGGCTGTTATTTCTGTAAACCGCATTAGTGTCTGTAATGTAGATACTGTGTTCTCTGAGAAGCAGGAGCTGAATTTTTAAATATAAATTAGATGACGTTATTTTGCAGTATTCAGATTTCTCAGTTCTTAAGCTGAACAACTGCATGCTTCATGACCAACTTACGTCATCCAAACGGACGAGCGGCACTGCCTGGGTACTTGCAGAGACAGAACCTTTTCACTCCCTCTTCGACCCGTAAAATGTAACGTCGGTCGCTGCTGCACTTTCCACTTTATTTCATCTTGCCTTCTTCATGGTTCCGAGTGTTAACACAGTGTATAACACTGCACCGGTTTAGGACATTTTATGCAGGCTTGTAACCGTTATCAGTTCACTATGGGCAATCTGGTATTTTGTTCTGCATTCTCCTAGTTGTTTATTTCATGATATTATTAGTATCTCAGGCTATGTAGCATCGAATGGTAGAATAATTGGTGAATGAAATGGAAGGAATTTAGTAGGAAGCGGTCTTAACTTAACGCAGTACTATCTTGACATTTTGGGCCGCGCCATAGCTCAAGCGGCTAGTTGCTGGCTTCCCACCGCGGCCGCCCGTGTTCCTTCCCGGGTCTGGTCAAGTGGGATTTGTGGTGGACAAAGTGGCGCTGGGGCAGGTTTTCTCCGAGTAGTTCGGTTTCCCCTGCCAATCTTCATTCCACCAATTGCTCCACAATCACCCTCACCTATCATCTGGGGCTGGTACAATAGGCCAGAAGTGGCCGCAGTACAAGGGACTTAGTCCCACCCCACTAGCAATAAAAATATTAAAATCTTGACATTTTCATGGAATTATTGAAGAAAATCACAACTACGAAATTTCTCAGGATAGCTGTGATTGAGATGAGCTCTTTCTACGGGGCCCAACTGAGTAGGTGTCTTACTTTCTCACCTGAAGACGGAAACAGATCCAGCTTCAGAAACGTCGTGTCCTCTGTTACCTAGAGTGCCCTCTATTACCTAGAATTACGGACGATGGGGAAAGTCCAAAAACCCACTAATTCTGTAGAACATATATAGTTTCAGTGTAACCATAATTTGTGTACTACTTGTTGAACTCCTGACCAGTGTGCGAAATACTTCGGGAAATATTGTGATTGAACGAATCAGTAAATATTTGGTTCTATAAGCTTTTTTTTTTCATATCTGCTTTCTAACAAATTTTAATTTGGCCTGTTTAATTTTTGTGCGAAAAACATTCCTGGGTGTATCAAATCATCCTTTGGTTTGCACAGGTTGATTCTTCGTTTGTCCTGTGCAGTGGGCGCGCACCAAAGAGATGTTTTTATTGTTTGCTTCATTCAGTTTCACTTCGTGTTATTTGCTACACCAACATCACAATACATTACGCCAGTTCTCTCGAAAGGCAAGCAACGAGTAATTCCCAGACGCATGAATGACAGCTGAATAATCTGTTGGTGTGCCTCATCTGCTGTGGGTGGGTTACGTAATATCTTTATTTCTGCTCTGGTGAATTTATATTTGACAGCTGCGGGACATCAGGCGTTCCGCCCATTGTAGAGCTTGATCGAGGTCTGGAAAGTCAGTTTCATTTATCTAGTCGGTAAAAATTTTATAATGGTTTATTTTGTCGCGTGTAGGGTGGTACGCGCTACGAAAATGACCGGTTCTAGTTCGGATGATTGAATTTATCAGCACCTTGGTTACAACCTCTCTTAATTACACTTAAATTGCCGCGCTTTCGCTGATGTACACGGTTTACACTTCACCGTTGCACAGGCACTAGGATTCCCAGTCTTCACTAGTCGTCTCCTGGCAACGGCTCTCAACACTGAAACTATAACAGTCTCACTGGATCACACATTCCCAATATCACTGTACTACCGCACATTTAAAGTCTTTAATTCACACACAGCCTTCACATGCCGACCTCCTTTACTCTCCTGTACTCCTGGTTTCAATTCGCTGCTCCAGCTTACGACTGCTGAACTCTCCTGGACTCTTCACTTTGTCACTGTCACCTATAAACTGAAATCGTTCAAAGACGAAGTCGAAGTCAAAGTCAGTAAGTATTGGTGTCGGGCCCCATCTGGGGATCATAATCAGATATTTATTAATTAGTGATTGACAGTTATGGTCTTGTTTTTGTGGGGCGCCCTCTTTGACTAGAGGACGGGTGTGTTTTTTGTATGTGCTGCTGGACCTTGACAGCCCAGTCATTCACGGGTTATAGTCCCTTAGGACTTGCGACCATTCTCTCTGGAACGGTCGTTATGTAGTCTCCGCACTGGCCACACAGAAAACAGTCTCTATTGTTGTAGAGGAGTGTTTACTGCGACGTTGCACAGCAAAGGTCGCGGCGCCGACCGCATATAAAACGCCGTATTTCTGTTGTTGAATGCGTGTATGTGGAGGACGTTACCTAACAACGGCCGATGTTTACAGATTCACTGCTTAGCAACGGGTCTATATGCCACAATATTATCAGACCCTGTTATTTATCGCGGACGGTTTTGAACCTTTTTCTCGCATTTTGCGTCTCGCTGACTGTAATACACCACCTCATCTTTATGAGAAATTTAGGATGTTTTATTTGCTTTATAAGCAAATTAGAAGCTTACGGACCCTGTGCTAAATTGAACGACCGCAAGGATTAAAGTGGCTGTGAATTGATGGGTGGGGGGGGCGACATTAGCAACCAAGCTGAGCTGTTTTCAGCTTGAAACTGAGACCGAAGAGCGGAAGGGTGTTTCTACCGCGGATATTCGGTCCATTTGTTGGGATTTGTACCAGCGCAAGAAACGGGGGGAGGGGAGTAGGCCATTATGAAGGTCGTGACTGGAGGAGGATCGAAAGGTCGGAAGGCAAAACCTTACTCGTTCTCCTAAAGGTACAGTTGTAACTGTATTTTTGTGTAGAATTTCAGTTCTGTTTTAGGGTTGCAGTTGCTTCATGCTCTGATTCGTGGTCCTTCCATTAATGTGATCTTGGATATTTAGGAAACCGTTGCACTTAAAATAATTGACTGCTTTTTTGAGGTACTTAATCACCGCGGTAAATGAATATTGCCACATTTGAAACCGTCGTTTTTCCCCCCCTTTTAGTCAGATCTATTTAGCCTTAGAACTAATTCTTTTTTTTTGTGGCGCTACAGCCCCAATTTGGGCCTAGGCCTACCTCCATGAAGCTCTCCGTTTCACTTCGGTTTACTAGATCTTACACATTCGGTAGGACTCCTTGGGCGAGTGATCAGCTCGTCAGCTCACCTGTAGACAAACACAGAAAAACGCACACAAACATTCATGCCTTGAGTGGGATTCGAACCCGCGATCCCGGCTTCCGAGCGAGCGAAGACAGTGCATGCCTTAGACCGCTCGGCTACCGTGACCGGCAGAACTAATTCTTATGTATTAAAAATTTTCTTCACGCCCAAAGATCAGTGTACCTGACACCAGCCCAACTTAAGGCCTCTTTTCGCCACAAGACAGTACTGAGAATCACGTACAGAATATGGAAGATTATTGAAAAGCATTATATTGTATCGTGTATAGCTAGATAAGGACGCGATAAACGTCTTCTCGCTTAAGGTCACCCAACAATAGGATGAATGTTTATAGCTCGTTGTTGGGCAGCAGTCAGCTCGCCAACGTATTGGAGAGATATTTATCACGTGATTTGTTTTGCGCGTGGTCTGCGCTACGCATCGATAGAGGAGCTGTGTTTTCTGTACGTGGTCCGTGCCGAGAGGACATGAGAAATACGGGAATGGGAATTGACTTCACTTGAGTTCCGAAGTTCCAAGGGAAGAGCAGTGTGGCCAGAAGAAGAATTAGAAGACTTAGTGTGTGACGCTACACGTGCTGTAGTTACAGTAATCTTGAGTGTGTAAGAACTAATTGTAGTTGTGACACGTGAAGATCTAGTAAACCGATTCACCAATCCAAATCGGCGTCTAGGCACTGAAACACGTGGCAGTATAAACTTCAGAAGTTATATGCGTTGACCAGTATGAGAAGACGATCACGTGTTAAGAATTGCAGAACGAAGAAGCCTCATGGACTGCACAATATAGGATATCGACATTGCCAGGAACGACAGGAGGAACAATCCAACTGGGTAAACTGTAACGTGCATGGTGTGTAATAAATTGTAAATGAAGAACCAGCGATTTCCGAATTTGAGTCCAGAACATTTTAATCTCACTCTTTTGGAATTCTCTCTACAGTTATACAATATTTCATACCAGCACCGACGTGAAATTCCATATTGATACGCCATCGTGGCTGTACGGCCTACTAAATTTATTCACTGTGACGCTGTTGCTAGACAATACACGATGGAGAGAATTGAGAGATTAATGGGGGAAGAAATAAGAGAAGCTGTTTGGAACCCGACTCAACGCAATTTGTCACAAATTTGAAACAAACTGAGAGCAGAAGGAGAGGAGAGGTAGAGCTGCTGAGCTGCAGTTATCGCACACAAGTCAGTAAACGTCTTCCACGCAGGCGAGGATAGTACTAACAGTTCCAACGGCGGTGAACTGTAATTTTTTTTTCTGTACGGTACCTGACTACGCTCTGGTCAGCCCGCTTTTTATGTTCCGGACAGTAACATTTTATTCTCATCTTAAAGTCCAAAATAATTTTGGGGTCCTTCCATCCTCCAATCCAGTGGACAGAGGGGGCTTCACCGAAGCGTGACGTTTGGCCTAATATCGATATCAGGAATACCTGGATCCTTACCTGCCCGTCTCTTATACTCCGGTTATGACCCTTGGACAACACCGATACCAACGCCAGGACAACCGCCGTCACCGTCAATAGTACTACCAGTAGCACCCCACCGCCACCAGCCACCCCCCACTGCCGCCCCTTCACCACCAGATTCAGTTCTAGTACGGCACTGCTTCACACCAGCAAGTAAGAAAACAGCTGTGGGCAGCCACTGAATGAAATTAAGGCGTCACCGAGCAGATCTCGTAAAACCTACCCTCCCATTTCATAGATTTCTAGTCATTTAGTATGTTGTTATTGGAGAGGGTGGGTTTCCCCATGCACATAGACCAGATATTGGTCCATTGTGCGTCCCCCTGTGATAGTCTACCAGTCTCTATACCCTACCGGTACTGCTGCGTGTCATCAGTCCCGACTCAGCCAGCGAGTTCGGCCTCTACTGGCTCAGCGGTATCTCGATGCTTCCCACATCTACCAGAGGCAATAGAGACTACTGTTGGGCGGGAAATGCCCTGAATTTAGCTCAGAGGTCCCCTTGAGACATGAGGTTCTTTTACGTGACGTAAAGCTACGACACGGGACCCACGGCTTAAAGTCCCTCCCAGAGGACTTGTTCCCTGAATTTTTCCGCCCTTAAAAATTCCACGACCTCCGCCGGGTTTGAACCCGCATACTTTGAGTCACGAGGTGGGAACGTTACCTCTAGACTACGGAGGCCGCTTAGTCGTTTAGAATGTTACTGCTTTATTTTATTCGTATGAAGAACTTGTTAACTACGGATTATCTGTGCATTAAATTTTCAGCATATAATCTCAGAATCTCTTCCGGTCTCCGTGTTTGTACTGATTGATTTACAGACAGTACTTCGTACGCGGTGTGTACGTATGTTGGATCTGAGCTTCCCACAGCAGCTGTGGGATATGACACCGTATGGTCCAGTGGAAGTGACGTGACATCGCCGTCATCTTCAGGATCGAACAGCGATACAAGAAGCGGACAAGAGTCTGTTTGCCTCGTGCTGGTTTCCTGCTTCGCTCTCTCTTCCATGCTGAAGACTGAGGCTGTCTGTTCTTTTGATTCTCCGGACTACGGGTCATTATATCCCCGAAGAAATAACTGTTTCGTATGTAGGTATTTTTCATCATCATCAGTAATCTGTCAGACGACAGTCCACAGTCTCTTCCAAAACAATTCCTCCACTTAATGCGATCTAGGTATTTTTATGACCGACAAAATTTTCGCATGGCTGCCATCTTAGCATTTAACAGTTTAGAGAAACTGCATCCGAACGAAAGATGCATGTTTTTTGAAGGTCTCTTGCCGTAGATCTTATATGTATTCTAAATTCAGAACCGCCCCCACGTCACAGTTTAGCGCGTATGCCATTATATGTTATTATTGACTGTATAAAAGTAAGAAACATGACGTTGGAGTGATCTCCATTGACCTTTAATTTTTATCAATTTTCGTGAAAATTTTTCAGTTGGTTCAAGAGCTGAATTGGAGGGCACAGACAGTTGAACGCACACATACACGACATGGTGAACTCAAGAGGATATTTGTTCCTCTATTTTCCCCCCTTCAGGAAGGAAAGTAGGCTAAAAATACAAATAATGCAGTAATACAACGTGAACTGATAGTACGCCTAGAAGAGGGTACAATTGTACAACATGAAACGTGAAGGATGTTGACCCGAGAGAAGGTTAAACTCTTCCGGTAGAGTGATGCGTCGTTAAAAGGGTGAAAAGTGTGAGCAAACGAAAAACCTTTTTCGAAAATGACCAGTGATCTAACACATTATACTAACAGCAGAAACACGTCTAGCTGAGGGACAGTGTTGAAGTGGTGGTCGAAAAACAAATAAATACATAATTTTAATTCTTTGATAATTCTAATAATAATAATAATAATAATAATAATAATAATAATATAAGGTACTATAAACGGATATTTTTGGATCAACGTAAAGCGTAGCAAGTTTTGTTACGTATGGTTCTCGTGTAAAAAAAAAAAAAGCTGAGGTGCGTGGGAGGAATACATCATGTGACGCTACGTGATTCGAGACAGCTTATCAACTTCTTCAGACTTCCCCGAAGTAGATGAATAACACAAGAAAATATAAATTCCACCATCTACTGAATCATACTTTTCCGCTCCAAGTTTATTTGTTATTCAGACAATGTGACTTAATCTGGGTTCTGAGACTGCATGAAGTAGGCCCAGATCCTAGCGTCGAAAGAAGACGCATTACGTGTCAGAACAGTATGTGTTTAGATCATGAGCCAACTCTGAAGTCCCTAACTTATAATCCAAGCCCCAAGTTTGTATTTTGTTTAGGAAACTCTTTTCCACGACTCCAAAATAAAAAGAAAACAAGCGTAAAATGATATTAAGGGTGTCCAGAACTTAACAGTTATCGTGGACTGAGAATGCAGGTATAGTGATAATGCTTTGGACATCATTCAGTAGGTAGCCGGTTCGTATCTCCATCAGAACTGGTCTAGCAATTGAGATTTTCATCGATATTTAGTTATAATAAAACCTAGTTTTCATAAGGCCATGAATGGAACTTTCCACGTAGGCCTATCCTATAAACCACTGTACAGAATTTGTTAAAATTCGGTGTGAAAAGTTTTTGAGTAAGTCATATTCGTAGGATGTTGATCCCCAGTAAAGCGCACTTTGCATTCAGCTGCAAATGACATTTTGCCTATATCTCGGAGGTCTTTAGATTTTAATAAATTTAATATCGGAGACGGGGTAGCGTAGTTGGTTGAAGCACTGTGCTACAAGCCGGAAGGTCGCGGGTTCGAGTACCGATGAGGTGGATTTTTTTTTCAGTTTACCTAATCCTTCCAGCTGCATTATAGCCCTGGGGTCGACTCAGCCTCTAACAGAAATGAGTACCAGGAATCTTCCCTGAGGGTAAAAGGCTGCCGGCGTGTAAAGCTGACAACGTTACCGCCATCTGTGAGCCGGTTGTCTAGAGAAAATGTGAGAACCTCGACGTCTCAGAGCCCTATGGGCCTTCACGGCCTGTTACGGGGATAGCTTTACCTTTTTTAATATCGGAGACTTGCGCTAATTTGCATTTCATTGTTTATATGTTTATATATGCTCAATAAACTTGGAAAAAAGTCGTTGGCAATTCTGTGTACCACATGAAATGCAGTCTTTCCAGACTTCTCATAGAATTCAGCCAATTGGAGGACTCGGTATTGAATTCGAATATGCAACTGTTTCTGTCTGCTTGCATGTAAGTCTGAATCGTTGCTTCAGTGTAGAAGTGAATTTGTAGAAATGTAACTAGACTGTACATCCTTGCCGTGNCAGTTTACCTAATCCTTCCAGCTGCATTATAGCCCTGGGGTCGACTCAGCCTCTAACAGAAATGAGTACCAGGAATCTTCCCTGAGGGTAAAAGGCTGCCGGCGTGTAAAGCTGACAACCTTACCGCCATCTGTCAGCCGATTGTCTAGAGAAAATGTGAGATCCTCGACGTCTCACGGCCCGTTACGGGGATAGCTTTACCTTTTTTAATATCGGAGACTTGCGCTAATTTGCATTTCATTGTTTATATGTTTATGTATGCTCAATAAACTTCGAAAAAAGTCGTTGGCAATTCTGTGTACCACATGAAATGCAGTCTTTCCAGACTTCTCATAGAATTCAGCCAATTGGAGGACTCGGTATTGAATTCGAATATGCAACTGTTTCTGTCTGCTTGCATGTAAGTCTGAATCGTTGCTTCAGTGTAGAAGTGAATTTGTAGAAATGTAACTAGACTGTACATCCTTGCCGTGTGTGGACCGGGAACCCGTAACAGATCGAGACAGTTTCGAAAGCACCGCGCTGTAGCAATCACACCACGCAGATCCAGCTAGATAATACATGTCTTGAATTTACTGGGCACCGAAACGTTGGACGAATTCAGAAGAAAATCACCATCCTTCCCGTATTAGTTCCATGATTTTATGAAATTTCGTCACCATATTAAAAATCATTTGACCCTATCCTGAGCCAGTAGAATTCAATCTACGCGTTCACAGCCATTTTTTAAAAGATCTTCATTAATATTATCTTTTCACAAATTCCATGCTTTTTAAGTGGTTTTTTTTTTATTTAAGGTTTGCTATATAATTTTTGTGTGCATTTTTATAAACGTAGTGGCGAGAGAGTGTAGAGTGATGCAGATAATTTTGATCTGCTTCCCCCCCCCCCTCCCCCCGGCACTACAGCCCCACTGGGCCTAGGCCTACCTCCATGAACTCCGTTCACTTCGGTTTTTCTAGATCTTACACATATGATAGGACTACTTGGGCGAGTGATCAGCTCGTCACAAGGCCTCTACTTGTAGACAAACACAGAAAAACGCACACAAACATCCATGCCCTGAGTGGGATTCGATCCCACGATTCCGGCTTCCGAGCGAGCGAAGACAGTGCATGCCTTAGACCGCTCGGCTACCGTGACCGGCTTTTGATCTGCTTAACGGGCTATAATATAGACGAAGTGTTTGACGGCCTCAGTGCGGCAACATCCAAAAATTCTGTGGGGACCTCTCTCACACCTCCTACCCGGCTTGGAGGTCTCACAGTACGTAAAGATACCGTACTTGTATAAACAAATGAATGCACATGTGGGATAGCTGTACAATTTCAGTGCATCCCACTGAAGGGCAGAGACAACTTGCGTGTGGTTATCATGAAATCCTCTCAGAATGACGTGTCTAGTTTACTTTACTACTTCCTGAGTATGAGATGGACGAGCTTTAATTTATTCCACAGAAGGCGCCCCTTTCCAAACATTTTGTAAGGCACAGTGCGCAGACGCACATAAGAGAAATGAACAGAGGAGCTGGAATGGACCAGGAGTTTTTTCACTGCGTCCTTTTATTTACTGTTATAAGTATAGGACTTGTCATGTTGACGGGGATAGGGTGATGTGAACAAATTGAGTATTAAGCTGCGACGAGTTTTCCTAGCATTGTCTAACACATTTCCATTACAGACCACGTGAATACAGTAAGTAGCTTATAGGAGGTAGCTGCCTGCTCAACGTTGAATTACGGGCGTATAGTGTACGCATTACAGAACGAAAGTCACTCAACCTTAATTTATTTAATTATACAATGTAGCTGTGATTTAAACTCCGTTTTCCTCCAATTTATTTTAGTTTCATCGTTCTTTTCATTGGAATTTACCTTTGACATCAGCGTATGAATTGACCTGTGTGAACTATGCGTGTTTCGTTGGAAATGCCAGAAGTTCAGAACTGCGAACCGTTAAAGCCGTATTGCAATGAAATCAGTGTAATATATGAAGTTTAGCTAATACAGTAAGACACAATTCCCACTTGCGTTCTTATTTATAAAACTAGAGTATTTCAGTTACGTGTGAACAGTTCACTGCATATTTTCCTATTTGTGTTTTAAGAATTAAGTATTTAGGAGACGGAGCATTAATTAATAAAGGAATTCCATTATAACAAACTGCACAACAGTATTGATTCATGTTTTATTATTTAATAACACTGTATCATCTGCTGGAATATGCAGTGAAGAATGAAATAACTACAGGGCGATTCTAAATTATTGTCGGGCTTTCCATGGTCTATAATTTTAAAACTGGAAGCAACAAAATAAAACCGCGTAAGGAATATGAAAATGTAACTCAGGAAGTTTCATTACTTGTAGATTCAATACTGCGTAATGCTAAAGAACTTCAATATGCGCAGTTTTATTTTGTTTCCGGTTGCAAAATGTAGGTCACGGAAACACCAACAGTAGTTTAGAATCGTATTTTAGAATGCGGCTGAATGATGAACCAGTAGGGATCTTCCAGGAAACGGTGGCGTCTGTTTAACATGCATTGCGCTGGAGTTTGCATCTTTTGTGTTATTTCATTTACTACTGCGCAACACTTCCTGTATCAGTTACCCATGTGTGTTTATTTTGTTATTTTAGGCTGCTGCACCAGGTGCTCAGTTGTTAGCCTGGAATCATATGAGGCAGGATGTTACGTTTCACGAATCTGGAGAGATTTTTTTCCGGATTTAAGATCCGTCTGTGTATTCGCTAGAAAACACCGAGTTAAACAATGAGCAACTTCAGTCACTGGGCGTATATCCGCTCTTTTCTTATCGCTTAGTGGGGTGGGGCGTGGAGCCCAACTGGGTCCACTCGGTACGGCGGCCTCTGATTGGCCTATTGTAGCCTGTCCCGGGTGATTATGATGATGGATAATTTGGTGGAATGAAGATTGGCAAGGGAAAACGAAGTACTCGGAGAAAACCCGACCCAGCGCCACTTTGTCCACCACAAATCCCACTTGACCAGACCCCGGGATCGAACCCGGGCCGCCGCGGTGGGAAGCCAGCGACTAACCGCTTGAGCTATGGCGCGGCCATTATCCGGTCTTAGGTCGGAATTTGCTCTGATATTGTTCTGAATGTAAGTCAGGTACTTTATCGCCGTGACAAACCTCTGTATAGAGGTCACGGTATCAGGAAAAGCTTACCTAACAGTTATTATATTTCTTACAAAAATACGAGAGTATACTTACGATAAGAAAAACTGTTCATTTGTTTTATTTTGTATGTTGAAAGTCACGGATTGGTTCCTCATAGGGCTTCGAAATTACAGGACGGTTTGAAGTACAAGAACTATGTACTCTCTTTTGGAATATGACGCCGTTTCGGAGGCACGCACTGCCTCTATCTTAGGGTCCAAAAATAAGTCGTGCAAGCAAGGAGAGTATGTACTCTTGAGTTTACGTGCTTGGCTAACTATTTGACCCTGACGATAGAGACAGTACTTTATTCCGAAACGTCAGTAAATTTATACCAGACTGCATGGCATCACAGACGATATCCACCACCGTGAGAAACTTAGACCGCACACGTTATAGAAAATATCTGTGAGGTTTAACGCTGTGTTGTGTCCTCACGAGAAACCAGTGAAGATAGAACGCTTCATAACCTCAAATCCTGTTGCCAGTAGATCATGAAGCCTCCAGCTATCGGACCGTGCCGTAGCTCAGACCTTTCGTCGCCGGCTTCCCAACGCGACTGCTCGGGTCATGTGGAATTTGTGGTGGACAAAGTGGCACTCGGGTAGGTTTTCTCCGAGTACTTCGGTTCTCCTACAAATTATCATTTCACCAACTGCTCTATATTCATTAATCAATCTGCCATTGAAGCTGTATAGTTTCTGTATTGACAGCGTTGGCACCGCCTCTGTGGTCTAGTGGTCAGCGTTCCTGGCTACAGATCCGGAGGTCCCGGGTTCGATTCCCGGCGCTACCAGATTTTACCTGAGAAGTCTGGAATGGGGTCCACTCAGCTTCGTGAGGATAATTGAGGAGCTATTTCAAGGAAATAGCGGCTGCGGTCTAGAACACCGAAATTAACGGCCGTGGGGATTCGTTGCGCTGACCACGCGACACTCCCTATCCTCAGAAGTTGGCAATAAACTTCGCCGACAAGCGGTGGTTGCTCGGTCGGTATAGTTCGCTTGCGTACTAAAATCACGGAGTATTGACAGCGTTGGTAAATAACAAACGTGACTTCTCCAAATAGACTTGAAAGGATTTTGACGATGGTGTAAGCTGTACAGAACTATTAGGCTTATTTTGGACTCTATCCTTCGTCTGGTATATAGAAGACAAAAAACCACAACGTTCCGGGGACTGGATTGAGACTAGCCCTTTCTAACGGGCCCAAGTGAGTAGGTCTATCCTGCCCCATCCACCTGAGGACCCACGGCTGTGGGTGCTCGTGCTCAGAAAGGGAAAGGTTGGTGTTCCTGTTTTTATTCTGAACAGGAGGGAATTATTTTAGAAACGATATTTGCTGATATGGCTTCTGCCTTCCCTGTTCTAGTGCTCATTACTTACTACCTTTTCTGCCTTATTTTAGTTCTGATTCTTTGGATATAAAGTTGCCACAGTCGAAGGATATAGTTAGTTATCTTCAACATGTTTTAATGAGCTGTTAATGGTTTGTCAGCGACATTCAGGGGGGGGGGGGCCTATACAGTGTACGAGTTCAGATGTTGCGCCCACGTGAAACCACGCGTCAGTGAGGTGAGTGCTGCGGGCTGTATCCAGTACGTGTAAGGCGTTAGTATAAATGTACTCTGTAGCGCACTGTTTTACTTTCATGTTCACGGAAATTCATTGCTATTCGAAAGCTTTTAATTGTGTTAAATGCGCTTCAGCGCCAATATTCGTTTCCTGCGTTATGACATCGTGAAGTCTGGTACATGGCTGATACTTACAAGACTACACGGCGTCATGACCCAGTAAAGACTTTAGATATTGTAGACTATCCTTGAATATTTTTAAAATTTGTATATCTTCGATGTTTGTACACGTTTACTGTAGTGGTGCATGTACACGTATGTTCTGAAAGACTGACGCTGGTGAATTTGGCACCACTATCACCGTCACTTCCGTTTACTTTGCGGTTGTCGTGACGTGGGCTGTCGCCATGGGATTCTTGTGAGTGTCCTGCAGGTATTTAATTGATTAACACGTTGAGGTACCATGCGCGATGGCTTCATTGTCACTTCATGACGTTTGTAGATGGATGACAGGAAATATATTGAGTAAACAGTCGGCGATAGTCGATAAGGGGCGGTTCTCCAGCTTGGAGGTTGGATAAGGTGCTAATAACACTTCATCGCAGCGTGTTAGCAAAATGTTACACATGGCCACGGTCTCAGCTCTTGTTAACGCGGTAATGAACCTTTACTTTCACAGAAGCAGGGAGTTTGTGACTAACGGAGCGACTGTTAGTCTCTCAGGAACAGTGCTTATTTTGACAGATTTGCACTCTGTTGTTCTGCCCCATTAAAACCCGTTAATTGGTTTAAAATCGTCACTATGGGTATTGACAGAGCCTCGAGAGCTCAGTCGGTGTAGCGACGGACTGCGGGCTGGACGGCCCGGGCTCGATTGCTGGCTGGAACAAGGAATTTTTATTTTATATTGCGCAGGGTCGAGACCTGCTGTGGGACCCACCAGACCTCCTGTGCAATGTGTACCGATGGCTCTTTCCCCGAGATGCCTTTTGCAGGGAGAAGAAAGGGGAAGTGGGGCAGCGGATCACTAACAATATGCATTGTTTTTGGTTGAGGCACTGTACTACAAGCCGGAATGTTGCTGGTTCGAGTCCCGATGAGGTGGATTTTTTTCTCAAATTACCTAGTCGTAACAGCCGCACTATTGCCTGGGGTCAACCCAAATCAACAGAAATGAGTACCAGGAATCTTCCTGGGGGGTAAAGGACGGCCATCGCGTAAGGCTGACAACCTTACTGCCATCTGTGAACCGATTGTCTAGATAATGTGGAAACCTCAACAACTCACAACCCTATGGGCCTTCACGGTCTGTTACAGGGATAGCTTTACCTGTACCTTTTTTACATGGTTTCAACATGTGGATGATTGGTGGTTGGTTGTGATAGGCTGTTCGCAGAATTTCATACTACTGCTAGAAGTTTCCGTTCATTGTGAAGTAGACATTCCATCTGCCGTGCACGGTGGCAGTATCTATACAGGGTGTTAGAACAAGGGTAGAGTAGTGACGTACTAGAAGAAAGGAGACCAGATACGAGAGATATGGGCGATATTCCTATGTTGCTCTGTATAGTTCCCGTGCATTTGAACACAACTTTTCGTCACATAGAGGTGCGCACTCTGTCGAAAATTCCTGGTTTCACTCGAATCCCCTGAGAGGCATTCTCTACTCGCTGCTGTAACGCCTCAAAAGGGGCTCATACACGTACGAGCTTGACTCGGGAGGTGGGTTCGGATTAATTTCAACCACAAACGCTTAGCTGACTCCCAACTTTGCGACCTACACACGGACGAGTTTGGCTCATTGGAACCTGAGCCGAGTCGGACTCGCCAGCCAGACTCGCACCTGTATGGGCCCCTTAAGGCTGAACATACCGAAGTTTTTAGGTTTCCTCACAGCCAGAAATCCAGAGGCAGAAGTTCAGAGGATCGTGCAGGCCAGTTGACACGACCTGCGCGTTCTGTCCACTGTTAACCTGAAGTCTGGTTCAGGTGCCTTCTGACAGTGCCGAGAAAATTTGATGGCGCCACATGCATGAACCGCACGCGCCGTCATTGAAGAAGAGGCATGTTCCAAGACTGGTATTATTTTTATTGCAAGTGGGGTGGGACTAAGTCCCTTGTACTGCGGCCACTTCTGGCCTATTGTACCAGCCCCAGATGATAGGTGAGGGTGATTGTGGAGCAACTGATGGACTGAAGATTGGCAAGGGAAACCGAGGTACTCGGAGAAAACCTGCCCCAGCGCCACTTTGTCCACCACAATCCCAGTTGACCAGAACCGGGATCGAACCCGGGCCGCTGCGATGTTGTTTTGTGGACATTTTCACGTGCATGAGTGACTATAGATTTGCTTGGATTGGTGGTTTGATTCATTGAGCACTGCAGATCGTAACTACAAGTGACTATAGTCCTAACGTTAATTCACACACTCTTCAGTTTACTACAGCACGTACAAAGTCGTCTCTGTCTGCTGTATCTTCACCGGTTGTCGCCTGGTAACGGCTCCGTGTAGACGGCCTTACTGGCCGGCGATTGTCTCACAACTACGTACTAAGTGCCGTCTCAGGATAGCCTTCGTAATCAAGTCAAAGTCAAAGTCACATTGCGACTGACGGTCAGTAAGTCAGTAAGTCTTGGTGTCGAGCCCCATATGGGGTTCATAACCTGATATTTATTACTGTTTTGGCATTTACGGTCTTGTTTTGTGGGGCGCCCTCGCTGAGAGAGGACGGGTCTGTCTTTTGTATATGTTGATGGCGCTTGCCAGCTCATTCTTTCTCGGGTCCGAGCCCCTTGAGACTCGCGACCATCTTTTACTGTCTCAGATTTGAGACTTCCCCTTTCGTCGCCTTCTACGACTCACAGGGTCACGGTGAAGATATTCGACCCCGCCTCCACACGGGGTCTCTCCCTCTCTTTCTCCTCTCAATATTCGTAATCGCAGCTGCTGCTCGTTATATAGCCTTGGCACGGACCGCACAGAAAATAATTCCAAGTCAAAGTCACATTGCGACTGACGGTCAGTCAGTCTGTCTGTCTTGGTGTCGAGCCCCGACTGGGGCTCATGACCAGATTTTTTTTTCTTTATGTGAAAGTTACTGTCCTGTTCATTTGTGGCGCCCTCTCTGACGAGAGGTCGGGTCTGCCATTTGTCAGTCATAGTCTGTGTTAGTAAGTCCATTGTCAGTATTTAAAATAATTCCAACATTCTGTTGTTGCATCATGTAGCTATCGCACGGACCACGTATAGAACACAGCTTCCCGGTTACTCCATGGTTGCGTGTTGTGAATCCGTTGCGGCCGTTACCTAGCAACAGCCATTGTTTACAGAGCCATTACCTAGCAGCGGCAGTTGTGTAGCTGATTATTTCGCGGTCGTTGCTTAGAAACGGGTCTAGTTTCCACAATATGTTCACTGGGACTTTTTGCTCATTTAAATGAGCACTATATCCCCCTAAAGCCTAAAACTTTCTTTTTAGCGTCTGTACATACAGTAGAATCTTGGTAATCAAAACTGACATTATCAACGCCCCCCCCTCTCCGATATAAAATAAACATCAACTCCAAAAATTACTAAAGTTAATTCCAATTATGTTACTTCCTTGCAGTAAAAATGAATGTTGTGAAACGCAATGTTAACAGACTTTCCTCTGTAGGTGATACAAGATGTAACCTGGCTACATGATTTATGAGTACATTAAAACAGTACAAATTTTACAAATTCTTGGTTGTTATGTGTAAAATATACCTATAAATCTTCTGAATAAAATTTTACTTAAAAGTTATATCTTTTATTTTTAAATCCAGTAATCCGCACGATTTGAAAGACCGAACACACCACTTCTTTAATTAGTTCGGACTGTGGGGGTTACGCTGCAGTCCCGCAGGTATCGCGGGCGAAATACAGAACTCGATTAAACAAGAGGAGGATGAGAGCCACACTGGCAAACAGAGTCATAATGTCCTGGTTCTACGTGTCCGATTGCGTATTTTGCCGAGATCCTGAAGGTACACAGCAGTTACTGCGTTGTTAGCAGTCTGCTTAATCGTGACGAAAATATTCGAGTACCACGGCAATCAGTTCTGAGATAACCACAGTCAGAACTATCCAGAGAACGTACTTCAAGTAATGTATGAGTCATGACCGTTTCTAAAGGTATTGTATTTTACGTTTTTCTTCAGAAGGAAAGCACAGGAACGCTCAACAAGAGAGCCAACATTTCAAACAAGAATCGAGTCTTTCAGCAGGCATCTTTTCACGGTTTAAAATTATTCTGATAAGAAGGAAACAAATATTATGTTTTTGGACATTATCCATCATCTTGTCTCTATCTAGAAACTATGTTTTTTTGTTTTTGTTTGTTTGTTTTTTCAAAACGTTTCGGAGACTGGATGCTGTCTCCTAAGATGGGAACTAGCTCTATGTATTGTGCCCAACTGAGTAGGTTTTACTTGAAGACGGAGACAGAATTCAGTCTCCGAAACGTGTTTTGAAAAATAAACAAGACGGTGTTTTCAGATAAAGACAAGACGATGAATAATGTCCAAAACCGTAATAGTATTTGTATCAGTGTACCTACCATCGTCACAAACTTTTAGAAGAAGGAAACAGTTCAGGGAAATACAATTTGAAGGATCATTTAGGTATGGTCTTGTACAAAGGTACTATGCCCACATTTTCCTTGAGAGTCTAGACGAGTTCACGAGAACCCTCTACCGGGAAGGCGAGAACTAATTTTCTCAGTAGACTTGTTTTCGTGCTCTCAATCTGATAAATGTAATCATTGGAGGGGTTTTATAAACTGGAGTGTGAGATAAGCCTGACCTTTCGTGAAGCTCAGACCTATGTTCTCGTGACAGTCTATCTGTTTTAATCTGAAACGTAATCATTTGGGATTACGTCACTTATCCGCTTGAATTACGTACCGGTTTTTAACTTTGACCTTAGCCTTTAATACGGATTGTAATTTTAATTTATGTAAGATTCAGTTTTACTCTCGTCTACTGTCCAAAAACATAAGACTTAGAATTTGCGAAACTATAATTTTGCCTGTGGTTCTGTATGGGTGTGAAGCTTGGTCTCTTAACATTAACGGAGGAACATAGATTGAGGGTTTTTGAGAACAGGGTGTTGAGGAGAATATTTGGACCGAAGAGAGATGAAGTGACAGGAGGTTAGAGGAAACCTCATAATGAGGAGCTTCATAACTTGTACTATTCTCCAACTATAATTAGAATGATCAAGTCAAGGAGAATGAGATAGGGAGGGCATGTAACACGAATGGAGGAGATGAGGAAGGCACATAGAATATTGGTGGGAAAGCCAAAAGGAAAGAGACCACTGGCAAGACCAAGACATAGGCGGGTGGACAATATTAAAATGAATCTTAGAGAGATAGGATGGGATGGTATGGATTGGATTGATGTGGCTCAGGATAGAGACCAGTGAAGGACGGTAATAAACCTTTGGGTTCCATAAAATGCTGGGAAATTCTTGAGTAGCTGGAGAATTGGCGGCTCCTCAAGAAGGGCTCAGCTCCGTGAGCACCATGAGTAAGATTCAGTTTTACAGTCTTTCGTTCTGTGAGTTACAGAGAACCGTGCTTGCCAGTGCGGGTATTTGGTGATACTGCCAGAGATTTTATTCCTATTGCCAGCGGATAAATTTGAGAGTTCTCAGTAGTGTTGCTGGCAATAACGACGCTTCAGTCGACTGCAGGAATTATGTACCGTCACTGAAATATGACCATATTTAATGGTAGAAGGCAGGAATTACGAATGAAGCGTTCGTGCCATATTTTGAATTACGATTAATTTGAAATTCATTTAGAAAAATTCAGATGACCCTCTGGAGGTAACGCAACTGAGGTTTACACTTCTATATCCGTTAACAGAATCTGCTTGGTGTCAGTTCTGATAGAGTAGGATTCGCGGATTACGGTCTGAAATACGAGGGCTGTTCGGAAAGTAACATCCGTTTATATTAGGCAACTAATGTGTGCGCGGGGGAGAGCTCGCGCATGCGCGTTAGCGTCACACGACTCATTGCCTTGTAAACCACTTGCAAACAATAACATAACTGGTCACCTAGTGTTTATTCTTGTCCCACAGAGTGAGTTATGATGTGTCCTTTGTTTGATAATCCCGCCAACTGCGAAATTGGCGCTGTTATCCTCTTTCTTCACGCTAAAAACGTGAGTGCTGCGGAAATACGTTGCAAATTATGCGCTTTTTACGGCCAAAATGTATCGAGCGAAGGAACTGTAAGACAGTGGTGTAGAATGTTCAAAGATGAGATGGCGAACAGATGTTCACGATGAAGAGCAAAGTGGTGGGCCATCTGCAGTGACTGATGATCTTGTGTAACCGCTCACCTCCTCTTGCCCTTTACGTTGTGCGCCACGCTCTTACCGCTCACTTCTGTGGGTTCTTTTCGGTAATCAGTAGAGCTGAGTTCCTGTCCCGGGTCTGGCTCGGACAGGGCAGGAAGAACACTTCACTACAATCACCCACCTTTCGACCGTTGCACTTAGTAGTCCTTTAATCCCATCCAGCTTTCTGAATACAACTGAATTTATTAATACTATTGATTTGAACTGTACTTATACTATTTTACGGAAGGGCCGTAGTTGTAAATTTAGTGTCCGACTTTGCCGGAAGTAGTGTCAAGACTCCCCGAGGTGGAATGCCCTCTCTCTGAATTCCGAGGTCCACGAACCCCAGACTCCAAGAGAATTCCACTCCTCCCTTCTACCATTGGTTAATTTTTCAAACTAGGAGGTTCCCTAAATTTTGAATTCCCAATCATGTTGCTTTGCTATGTGATTCTGGCAGATGCTGACCTGACGCTAGGTTGGCAGCCCCTTGATGCATTACGGTCAGGGTGTGAGGCTCCGGCGGTCCCACTTCTAAGTTATCGCTGTCCCAAGCTGTCAGCTCTCATTTTCTCAAAGCCTTTCCGACTTTGCTGAAACTGCCAGAATTCTAGGAAATTACCAGATGTTACTTCCTGTCCACATAGCAAAACATGAACTATGTCCCTTCCGCGTATAAGAGCTGGCTATCTGCCGGATCTCTTTGTTTGTAATATTGTTAATCTTAACTTAATACAAATTTAATTTACACACAACAGTCCTCCAGTCAGAATGAACGGTTACACTTGTTCAGAGTGTTAACCAAAAAATCTGTGAAAGACGGTGCTTCACAATTTCAGAACTTTCGCATGGTTTTCCACAAATTTCACGCCTGTCCATTACGAGATTTTCACATTTAGGCTAGGCTAACGTAAGTTTTGCTCAAGATGGTGCAGAAAATGTTCGCGGGTGCGGCTTTGATTTTTAGAACGATGTCACAAACATGGCAGTGAATTTCTCAAATCACATCGCACTAGTAACAGGTGATTAAATTTAGGCTTCGTTTGTATATGTTGAAACCGGAGAGCAGGCGAAGCAGTGGATACATACACGTTCACCAAAGAAGCCTAAGAAGTTTAAATAACCGTCTAGCAGAAAGGTGATGGCATGTTTATATGACAGGAGAGGAGTGCTTATGGTGGAATTCATGCAACATGGGACCACAATAACGTTTCAAATGTATTGCGGACCACCAAAGACACTGCGTAGAGCCATTCAGAAGAGAAGCCATGGAATGCTGACATACGGTGTAGTGCTCATCCATGACAACGCACTTTGGCATGCTAGTAACAGCTGCTCGCACTCGAGCACTGCTGGAGAATTTCGACTGGGAATTATTTGACCACCCTCACAGTCGTAATACCGCTCAGAGCAACTGCCTCCTCTTTACTCTTATCTACCTGAAGAAGCGGTGGAGATCACAGCCCATCAACAATAATGAGGAGCTGATGGGAACTGTCAAAACGTGGCTGAGCTCACAGGCGGCAGGCTTATTTGACATAGGCATACAAAAACTTATTGTTCCATGCAAGTACCTGAATTACGGGGGTGACTACGTTAAGAAATAGCTTAAGCATGTACGTATTTTTATATACAATAATTTTTTTTCTCGTTGCTTTTTTTTTAACAGCTCACCGGAAGTTACTTTCCGAATAGCCCTCTCTTTTCTATGTAATTAATAAAATGAACCGGCTGTTAATGTAAGGTATTCTTAATCACACCCATACGTTTTAGACTGAAGTAACATCCCTTGTCGGCTGTAGGAAACTGCTTATTCAAAGCATTAGCAGCTACCGTCCTTATGTGAATTACTAACAGTACTCTGGCAGTCTCCTCCACCATTGAACTTGAACAGTGCCAAAGCAGGGCATTTCATGTCTTCAGTTTTAGCAATTTAAGGACACCCGATTCTGAGAAAAATTAGCACGAAGGAAACTTTGCTTTCCTCGACCAGACTAGTTTAAACACAGTTTTATTTGAGATTTTCATTTCTAAATGTATCGCCCCCCCCCCAAATGTTACTAACTTCTTGGCAACGTACATTTTCTGTCACATACTGGAAGTCCAAAATTTACGTTATGTTGTAGCAGTTACAGGAAACTTGAGAATAATGGTTCAGAATGTACGTAGTTGAGAATTTGTTACAGTCGGACAAGTAAATACTTTGAGATTTAATTGGCTTAGAGATTGCCGCTGTTTCGTCACCTGATTATAGAAATATTCTGTCGCCACTTATGGTAGAAAATGAAAAATTAACTTTTCTGATTCTCCATATTCGAGTATATTGCCGTATAGCCATGTACTTCAGTACGTTTACCTTACTTACAGGTGTGAGATCTCGGATTGAATTTTGTTCTAAGTGACATTTAAACGGCACTGGATATTAACTTCAAGCCCAGTTTGCGGAAAATTGGTGTAAGCGGGTATAGAACAGTCCAGTACTCAAGAGATCCCGTTTTAACACACCATTTCGCTTTACTCTGATCTTCTGGTGTGTTTATCTGGTAGAAAATTGAATCGATCTGTTTGAGGAAGTTGGTTTCATGTGTTGAATGCATGGCAATAAGTCTACATGTTCGTGACCACTTAAATGAGGCAAGCAGGAGGTTGAAGCAGAAAATCAGCTCTTGATTATATGTAGACACTCTTAAGGAAACGTATTTACTTTCCTGGAGCATAAATTACAATAAAATACGTACTACAGTCGTCTTTCACGCTGGGCTCTACGAACTGGATTCCGTTCTATGCAGCAAAGACCCAGTACCTACGCTTCGCATGATTGTGGATTGTACATCTGCGCCCAGATCTGCACCTTAATAACAGAGATCTGCCCTTTGCTCAAGCCGTTATATTTCTAGGCCGTCTTCTTGACAGTAAACTGTTATGCGATTCTCACTGGCGATGCGTCTGTGTTAAATGGGAACGGGTCACTTTTTAAAAAAATTATACCTAGCAGGTGTTGGGGGAAGAGACCTAAGACAATGCTTCAAATTTGCTATGCCCTGATACGCCCCAAAACAGACTATGGCAGCTTCGTTTAAGATTCCGAACTTTGGTCCACTTGATTCTGTCCAAAGTACTAGGATTGGTCATCTTCCGACTTGAAACTCTTCGCCTTGGTTCCGGAGAGCCTCCTCTTTCCTTACGGAAGAATCGTCTCTTGTGTTCTTATGCGGCAAAGTTGAAAATTCTCTCATCCGACCTACTTGTAACGTGTACGAGTTTTATATGACATCTCTTCGGTCCGTGAGTGCGCCTTCACGACTGCCTCCAGTGTCCTCTCGTACGTCTGTTGCTCCCCTTCAGTCCATGCTGATTATACGACGAATCTGCGATTTCCGACTCGACGAGATTCGAGAGGCGAAAATCAGCCATTACGAATTGCCGGAATTCTGTCGAGCTCTGGTGTTCGCCTATCCGGACTCTTCGTTTGTTCATTTTCCGACGGATTGTGCCTTCGTCTGTGAAGTCTTAGGCCTTCTGCCAGCCTCACAGTTTCAGCAGCGTGTATACGGCCGAGCTGTATTGCATTGCGGAGCTCTCTTGTATATTCGTCTTCAAACTCGACAGCATCGCCTGAGTACACTGTTTCACTGTCAGCATTAACTCATTGTCCCTCGTACTTTTTGCAGTTTCGCACACTGTCATACCACAGTGTAATTTCACAAATGTTTATATATTTTTTTACTCATATACTTGGAGGGGGCACGCGGTAGCGTAGTTGGTTTAGGGACTATGCTACAAGCCGGTAGATCGCGGGTTCAAGTCCCGATGAGGTCACTGGATTTTTTCAATTGACCTAATCCTTCCAGCCGCACTATGGCCCTGGGGTCGAATCAGCCTCTAACAGAAATGAGTACCAGGAATATTCCTGTGGGTAAAGGACGGTCGGCGCGTAAGGCTGACAACGTTACCGCCATTTAACTTAACATCTCACAACACTATGGGCCTCCACGGCCTGTTACAGGGACAACTTTACTTTTTACTTACTTTTATACTGAGTTTAGTATAATTCACATAGCCCTAGATGCTGATGCACCTATAAATCCACTCTCTTTACGACTAGAACCGGTCTATAACCGACCCAGACTCCCGTCCAGTTTGTACTGGAGTTCCTTTGCTAGACGGTGAAGAAGGACAGAGCATGAAGCTATCCAGTCTTCTCCGTATGGTGACAAGTTTAAGAAATAGGAGGTATTTACTCCTATGCCTGCTATACACGTTAATGCATCCTTACCTTTGCAGTATGAGCTTCATGTTCCTGTTGTGCGGAACGACCTGGTCTAGTCGTGAGTCCCTGGTTCGGATCTCTATGCGGAATCGATTATCATTACTGATATTTTTCCGTGATAACTCCCTCCAGACATATTGGGATAGTAAAATAGGTCACGTCCGCTTCTTTCTTGTCATCCGCCATTCGATATTACATAGTCTGAGGTACTGACAGGATCGTTAAAGAATCCACAAAAATATGTTCATGTTTTTATGCTGCAGCAGAAGCTGGAAAGAAAAGGCGAGGAGCGTCAGCACAAGTGTGTGATCTCGGGCAGGTCTCGAGGGCAAGATGATGGAATGGTGACATGTTTGAATACGTTAAGTTCACCATAGCGTGCCTCGTGTATGTAGCAAGGCTGAATAAAATCCGAAGGGGGTCTTAGGCCTGTGGATCGTCATGATGACGTACTGGCATATGCAATATGAAGCCATGTCAAACGGTTTTTTGAGAGATACGAAGAGAAATTGCATATCATGATCTAAAGTAGACGGGTGCGCCTACATTGCGTCATTATAACACGGGACGTGCTTCCATGCTGCCTCAGAAATGCGCGCTGTTTCATCGTTCTCTTTCGCTTAAACGAACGGTACAGTGTGCCAGAAAAATTCTTAACAGTATCCGAATTCGGAGTTATGAATGTGTGAACTTTGGTGTCGCGACAAAAGAAGTTATCATTCTGTTTCGGATGTTTTGTTGTCTCCTTTCCTTAGCTGTAAACATTGAACTCTTGTTCACAGCTGAGTTTAAAGGTTCGGCCACACAGAGCGCTACGTACGCGACGCACGCTACGTACGCTATGTTCCCTATATTACCTGCGTCGCACAGTGTACGCAGCGTACGTAGCGAACATAGCGTAGAGTTCTGTGTGGCCGAACCTTAATTGTCGTATGTCTTGGCTCTATGGAATAAGCCGCATAGCACAGTGAATGCTGTAGAATGTTCGGCAAACATTGCAGGTGCCATTCTCAAGGTTAGTGTCCTAAGGGGGTTTCCGAAGCCCTGCTAAATCTGGCGGAAAGCAACGCGTGAAAGGTGAAAGCGTGATTGGATGAAACAGAGGAGTTGGGTGCTATCCAATACGGGGTGAACGCCTGCTTGAAGAGAAGAGGTGGTGGTAAGGTTTCTGAAGACCAGGTGTTCATGAAGAGAAATGATGATTCTGTTTTACATGTCCATGCTTAAGAAAGGGGGTGACAGAAGCGTATTTAGCGGCCATGTGATAATGAGAAGAGGCGATAAAGATGTTTTTGTGACCACGTGATTGGGAAAGAAAATGCTATTTCTTTGCGATCGAGTACTCAAGTAAACACGTGATATAGAAATTTTAGCGGCCACGTGAACGGATGACGAGGCAAGAATAGTTTCCGGCCCTCTGTGTATGCCTGCATTGTCCATTGTTCCGTGACTGTAACTCTGCCCGTTGTTTTGTATGGATGAGAAACTTGATATCTTACCAAAAGGACAATCCGGACGTTGAAGTTAAGGTGACATAATGCATGAATGAATAGAATCAGCGTATTCCTAACTACGGTCTTCATGATTTACATACCATACACTTCGCATAGTACCGGTAGGATAGTTACGTATTGGATGAAATGCATACAGAAATGTTAATGGGAAACCCTAATAACATAAACTGATTTGGGGAGCGCTGTACCATTTACAAAGGATGTATGAAGAATAAGAGAACAAAAACATGTATTAAAATATCATAAAAATTTAGTGGTTGCTCTTAAAAGAAATGATTCTAACGTATATCGTTAAATATTGTTTGGTTGTCTCTGCTGAAAAATAGTAAAAATTCTAAATGATTGTCTTACAGAGGCTGTGAAGAACAAGTTTAAGAATTTTTACAAAATGTACGCTTCTATTTGTGCAGCTCTTGACAACAGTTATGTACCATTTCTAAAATCTTTTCTCACGCGTTAGTGCATCAACATCATACATCATTTTGGATTCTGATTAGTACGACAGTGGTTCATGAACGTGATTAACAGGTAATTCGAAGTGGTGGAACTTGAAGAAGAAACCCTCCTTTATATGGCTTAATGCAGCCTTATGTCAAATAGCTCAACCTACGCTCGCTATTAGTATAAATACCAGAAAACCAGTCCATCAAATGTTTGTAGGTCAAAATAAAACGCCTTTGCCCAGCATTGTTCTTTTCTCTGTTCATTTGCTTCCATTTCTGGCCTGATAGCTACGAGACCCCAATAAACCCGATCTATGTATACTGCCGTTTCGTTGCCTAGCAACAGACAGTACGTCAAACGATTACTAAGCGAGGACACAGCGGTAAGCAGTAGAACGTCGGTAAGCGATAATTTATATTCATGTGATTATCGTAATACATATATAATTTCATTATCTGAGCCCAGCTCACACGTTTTCCATATACCTTTTAACTTGGTCAGTGGGAATATAAGAAACAAGATAGTTTAGTTGGTACACGAATAAGCTACTGGCCGAACGACCGATGAAACGGGTTGAATTTCCGGCAGAGTTAAGAGATTTTGCTCAACTCTTCCACCCAAATTCATTTCCAACTGGTATCTAGCACTCTTCTCTCTGGGGTAAAACGGCCGGCTGTGAAGCCGGCAACCCACTTCCATGTAGTGC
>NW_019727788.1:1127436-1148674 GCF_002891405.2 Cryptotermes secundus
CCCCCCCCCCCCCAATACGTGTTCATGGCGTGGTGCTGAATTAAGCATTGGGAAATCTCAGGGAAATATTTATTATACTGTAGGTTCTGTATGAATAAATTGATACTGGTCTCCACTTTACGACATGTTCCGGCCATTTATGGCCATCATTAGGTAAATCACGAACGCCTCTGTGGTCTAGTGGTCAAGAGTTCCTGGCTAAAGATCCAGAGGTCCCGGTTCTATTCCCCGCGCTACCAGATTTTCTGAGAAGTAGTGGGTCTGAAACGGGGTCCACTCAGCCTCGTGAGGATAATTGAGGAGCTATTTGAATGAAATAGCGGCTCCGGTCTAGAAGACCGAGATTAACAGCCGTGGAGAACCGTTGCGCTGACCACGTGACACCCTCTATCCGCAAAAGTTGGCACTAACTTCGCCGACAAGCGGCCGTCGCTCGGTCGGTATAGTTCCCTTGCGGACTACAGACCATGGAGTATTTTTTGCTATTAGGTAAATCATTTTACATCAACTCTCTACTTTTTCTGCTCTTATTGCTCTGCCGTATTACTCGTGAATATATAATCATGAGATTTTTGTAACTTTTGTCTGTGCTAACGGATATTCTTATGTGTAAGGTTGTCAGTGAATAAGCAGTTTCATTGCATTCATCGTTTGTGAAGTTTAATTTAAGAAAATCGTGGATGAAGAATAGAGAGCTTTCGTCAGTGCCATAAATTCGCAACATACGGCATTGGAGTCTGACTTAGTGACTACTTAAGGGTAGAACCTCGAGATCTGTCTTTTGGAAAGCAGTGGTTTAGTTCATGTTGAAAAGTAAAAAAAAAAAATGAAATATATAGCTATAGATATGTAACGTATATATTTACCGCCACGATTAAATCTGCTTACAAACTTTTGCCCGGCCACTGGAGGACAGTGAATCTGGCCAGGCAGGATATTCCTGTGCAACAGATGTGTGTACGTGTTATGAGCTCGTAGGTTACGTTAAATGCACTGGCAGCTGCTTTTTTGCTTACTTCTGTACGTTTCTAAGGAGACACAGCATGACATCGGCGAGGTCGTCAGTATCGCAGAGTCTTGTATGCAATAACGGCGTCTCTATGGAGATAAGGCGCCAGTAGGCGTCGTCATGTACCTCCCTCCTTCCCTCCATACTACATCGACAACACCCTTCACCCAGTGATGCACTGAAACGTTGAATGTTTAAATTGTTAAAAGAGTTTCGGAGTCCCTGCCGAACGAATGTACGTAGAATACAGCAGAAGGTCCATATTGTAGGATGTTTCGTCTTGCATTGCGAACCACAAGGTAGTGACTTTCATGCACATCGTTCATTGGGCTGTCTCTGTGTTTGTTTCTCTATAAATATGTGGAGTTTTAATAACTCGATATTAATATGAAACAGTCTTCAAGAAATCTCTTATGGAAGACATGAAATGATCTCTCTTTGAGTACCCATTATATTTCAAAGGCTTCTTTAGAAATAAAATTGGGAATAGCAAATTTCTTTAATGTCTTCGTGTTTTATTAGCCACCGTGGGAATGTAAAGTTGTACGAGTGCCAGGCAACTTTCGGGTTGAGATCTGGAGTGTGTGCTCTTAGATATTACCGCACTACCCCATACATAAGACATGGTCTTTTTTCCAAAATATTTTTATTGGCCGTGGTGATCCGTCGCGCTGACCACGCGACGCCCTCTATCCGTTAAATTTGGCACTAACTTCGCCGATATGCGGCGGTCGCTCGTTCGGTATAGTTCGCTTGCGGACTAAAGGCCACAGAGTTCTTTGTTTTGTTTCTTAGAAAAAATGAGTCGCCTAATTTTTAGGAATAAACTTGAATATGATTAGGAGTAACCCCCAGAACTAAAACTATTCAATTTCGTCAACAGCAAAAATTATGATTTTCTCATTGGAAAAATATTCGGGCTTACACTGTCTTAACATATTTACGTTAGTGTCTAGGCGTCACATACGCAAGGTGAAGATTTATGAAGTCCTAGACATTAGAATTGTGATGAAGGCAAAGTGTAGACACCTTTCGGTAACTAACATTTTCCATATCGGGAGTGTCTAGTCACTAGACAGTAGCTTCCAGCGGCAAATGGTGTATGCAGAGTATGAGACGTCTTCAGGGTGAATGTCTCGACATCTACGCGTTTAACATTTATAAACTTAGACAATAGAAGATATTCTCACTTCACTGAATGACTGTAGATGGTGTTTGGAATGGTGATTGGATTTATTGAACACTTCAGATCGTGACTACAGGTGACTCTAGTGCTATCACTAATTCACGCTGTATATAGTTCACTACAGCACATACTACTACCCCTCGGCACGTACCGCATAGAAAACACCGCTGATTGTTGTAGTTCAGTCGTTGCCATGGGAACATGTAACGGTTGCCATGTATTTACTTATTCCGCCGTCGTTACCCAGCAGCGAGCGTCGGTTACAGAGTCACCACTTAGCAACGAGTCTACGTGCTACAGTATCTTCCGCCATTTGAATGGCTATTGTTATATCCGGTCACTGTGGTTGAGATCTATAAAGCCAACATTCGAAGGTATCTAAGGTGCATTTACATATGTTAGTTGATATACTCATATTAATTGGCTATATAATGCCCAGACATTAGTTGAATGCAGGTGACACAAAAATACAAACGTAAAGTAAAGTAAAGCTTTCCTTGTAACAGACCGTGAAGGCCCAGTGAGACGTTAAGGGTCCCACATTATCTAGACAATCGGCTCAAAGATGGCGGTAAGGTTGTCAGCCTTACGCGCCGGCCGCGCTTCACTCCCCAAGAAAATCATTTAATTAATTCCTGGTACTCATTTCTGTTAGAGGCTGAGTGAACCCCAGGACCATAGTGCGGCTGGAAGGATTAGGTTAACTGAAGGAAGTGATCCCTGAAACAGGAACAGCGCAGAGGAGTGTGGAAAGAATGCAGCTGCAGTAATCCGACGTAAATAAAGTTCTGGTGTGTTAGGACTATCTAGTCGTTTGGATTACTGCATTTACAAAAACATGTTTTAGTAATATTACTAATTGAAAAGGTATATAAGTATATAAACAACAACAGGAACCCGCGGACGTTCATTACACGCCGGGCTCGGGGCAAGCGGTAACCGGGTTACACCTCCCATCACCCAGAGAGGCAGGTCCATTAACACAATATCATGTTTCGCAAGAATTCATTTTTACTGCAAAGACGTGAAATAGATTAAAACAGTATTTTTTTTGGAGGTGATGATTTTGTTTGGCGGTAATGTAAGTTAGTACGAATTCTTGGGAGTTCGTGTTTACGCGGGTAGGATTACCAAGATTCCGCTATATTCTAAAAACTGAAAGTAACATGGAAGATTCATAAAAGTAGAAGTTATTATCATTTCGATAACACATTTGGCTGACAAAACCGAGAATAACGGCATAGAATCGTCAGCACTGGTCTGCCCCTCCTGCCGGCGCCATGCGTAACAGTTTCCGTTATATTCAACAATATACGTGGTATGACAATAAAGTTCGCGAACTCATCGCGGTGGAAGTGCTACATACCTCATTGTTGAATGTCACTGCGGTCGCCTTCAAAGTACTCCCCTTTGGAAGCTATACACCGATACCAGTTCCTAGTCCACCCTTCAAAACAATTTATAACTGTTCCTTCAGAGCTGCCGTCGTATTATTCCTGATGTCATCAGTTTCATCAAAATGCCTTCCTTTATCTTCGGCAACAGAAAAAAGTCATTGGGGCTAGATCCTTTAAATAAGGAGGTGTTAAGCACAGTTATTTGTTTACTAGCTAATAGCTCCCTCACAGACAGTGTCGTGTGAACAGGTCCTTTGGGACCATTTTTGCACCCACCTATATAATCTGACTATGTTTGAGGCGATTACATAATTGAAGAATTTGTAGTTTAGATAGGTAAAGGTAAAAGTTCTCCCTGTGCTCAACTGATTAAGCACTATTCCTTGAAGGCTTATATGGGGGAGTAGATATGTAGATCCACGTATTCTTGGTCTCGGCACAAGTTGAATGTGAGTGGTCAAGCTTTCACAACCCGGCCGATTTACCCACGGAGAAAGAAAAAAATGTTCCATTAACGTTGATGTTTACTTCACTCTGATTATTGTTTTCTTTTATTGCTAGTGGGGTGGGACTCAGTGCCTTGTACTGCGGCCGCTTCTGGCCTATTGTACTAGCCCCAGGTGATAGGTGAGGGTGATTGTGGAGCAATTGGTGGAATGAAGATTGGCAGGGAAAACCGAAGTACTCGGAGAAAACCTGCCCCAGCACCACTTTGTCCACCACAAATCCCACTTGACCAGACCCGGGATCAAACCCGGGCCGCCGCTCTGGTAAGCCAGCGACTAACCGCTTGAGCTATGACGCGGCCCTCTGATTATTGTTAGTATATATCTCTCTGTACGTAGGCAGCACATCTCCGCGTATGTCCCATACAAGCACAACCTCTTTGTCTCGCCTGTCCGGGTTCACAGTCCCTGAATATTGGCTTATTTGCTGTTAGTTTATACTTGTAGATAGTTGGTTCTAAAGCAAAATTGTTTTTACGGTACATGCAGCTTAATAGTAGATCTGCAGTTGAGGCTGCAGGGGATGCAACTAAATTAAATTTCATTTGGTGACGCCTTTAGATCCTAGTTGGTAATTACATGTACAGTAGTGCGCAAATTAATTGGAACAAAATAAAAAAAAACTCTAGTTTTTTTTTTACATTTATTTATTCTAAACCTTCAAATACAGGTCTCTCACATAATTGTAGTAGGAAATGTGTTCCCCTTTTGCTAAAATGACTTCCTGGACACGTTTTGACATCGACTCGACCAGTTTCGAGGAACTTTTATCATGTTCGTGACCATGCGTTCTTCAGTTGAATAGCCCATTTTACCCAGACGTTTCTTCAGTATGCTCCACAAATTTTCGAGCGGGTTCATGTCTGTAAATTACCAGGCCAAATGAGCATGCTGTTTTTGTTTTCTTGAATGAATTTCTTTACTTTTTTTTTGTGTTGTGGCATGGCACAACTTAGTGTCAGAATGTCCCTTTACCATTTGCAAAGATCAGCAGGAATGGTAAAAGTATATTTTTAAAGATTTCGACGCATTTGATGAATTCATCATGCCATCAACTGGAACTATACTCCCAGGACCGCTTACAGTGAAAGAACCCCATAACATTTTTCGAAGGTATTTTACAGTATGCTGAAGTAGCTCCGCTCTCACTGGTTTAACACTGCTTCGTCTGACAACACTTGCTCTCTAACCTTGTACTCTGGAATCTATCTTCTTCCGGTCGTCAGTTGTCCACGATCTGTACTTATTTGCTCATGCTAACAGTTTCTGCTTCATAGCAGGTGTCAACAGTTTCTTTTTGATTGGTTTTCTTGTCTTCTGCACAANAACCTTGTACACTGGAATCTATCTTCTTCCGGTCGTCAGTTGTCCACGATCTGTAGTTATTTGCTCATGCTAACAGTTAACCTTGTACACTGGAATCTATCTTCTTCCGGTCGTCAGTTGTCCACGATCTGTAGTTATTTGCTCATGCTAACAGTTAACCTTGTACACTGGAATCTATCTTCTTCCGGTCGTCAGTTGTCCACGATCTGTAGTTATTTGCTCATGCTAACAGTTTCTGCTTCATAGCAGGTGTCAACAGTTGCTTTTTGATTGGTTTTCTTGTCTTCTGCACAACTTCAAGAAGCCTACGCCCGTATAGTTGAAGCATCAGTGTCAATCCCTGAAGCCAACAAATCATTCTGAAGGCCACTACTTGTCACTGTTTGATATATGTAACCTACTGTGTCTCAATAGAAGCTGATCAGTACGAGGAGCGGTTTTTCGTTTTCTTCCACCTTTTCCTTTTCAGTTTGGAGAAAGTAATCCAGAATCCTTGTATGCACAAAGAACTCATAACACCCGATTCTCTCACACCAGCAGCAGAGGCAATGTCTTTCGCAGTCATTGATGTGTGATCATTAAGAGCAACAATTTTTTACTCTTTCTTCAGGGTAATGTCCATTTTCACACTCGCAAAAACAAAAACTGTCCCAGGGTTCAAAATCAACAGACATTTGCGAAAGACACAAGCTGTCAATTGATGAAGCGGCAACCTTTCCCCTCAGAATCAGAACCGGTTGGCAAACCGGTTCCTATTAGTCAGGGTCATACTTTCATAGAAACCCGAGGTAAACAACCCGGTTTTGACTATCTGCAACCAACATAACTCGATTTTTACCGAAATAAGTGCTTGTCTCAATTTGTACACTACTGTAGTATTTATCAATTTATTGGAAATCTGAGTGTAAAGCCTCTTGCCCACTAATTCTTGGAGGTGTGTAACTGTGCAAGGGAAGCAGTCCAGCTATCAAACTTCCCCACTTTGTCAAAGTTTCCAGCCATAGGCATGCTGACGAACGTACATGCACTTCGTAACTGCATTATCTCAGCAGACATAAACCTATCAGTTACACCATAGACACTCCAGTTGCTAGAGCTGTCGGCTTTCATTACCTCAACTGTTACCATAGTGTACTATGTTACAGAACAACACATTAGGCCACTGAGCATTTTGATATTTGAACTTTGATGACTGTTGATCGCATTGGCCATGTGGACTGCGGAGAGTACTGTCTTTTGCTGCCCAAACACTGCGATTATGAGTTCAGATCAAACAAACAAACAAACAAAACAAAATAAACTCCGTGAATTTTACTGACCGAGCGACCGCCGCTTGTCGGCGAAGTTAGTGCCAACTTTAGCGGATAGAGGGTGTCGCGTGGTTAGCGCAACGAATCCCCACGGCCGTTACTTTCGGTTTTCTAGACCCTAGCCGCAATTTCCTTGAAATAGCTCCTCAATTATCCACACGAGGCTGAGTGGACCCCGTTCCAGACCCACTACTTGAGTTCAAATCAGACGCTTTTAAGTATCAATGTTTTGTCGGTGTCGTCTGATGTAGGCAGAAGCATTACAATGGGCCGATCCCCTGTCAAAGGAGTCCTCTCAGTTGTATGTATTCATAATTTCGGGAGTTAATTATGAATTGAAACAGGCCCGAAGGCTTAATCTGAAAATGATGAGGAGGAAGGTTTGACGAATATTTGGTCATTGCGTCATCTTCGTATAGCACCGTATCTACACACACACACACACACAAACAGAGTTCGAATGAATCTTCTGCTTCTGTTTTAGGGGTTGAAAAATTTCTGAAATTGCGGTTACTGTATTTTTATTCCATGACTGGTTTCTATGACCAGCATGCAACGGCATGAAATTAATATTGATATCTTCCTGGTGTTTCTACAATATATTGTTGTCCCTGTACTTAATTAAACAAGCACTACGCAAGAAAGACGTATGGAGGAGTGTAAATGTAGCTCCATTTTTTTGACCCAGTTACTACATGGAAGTGAGTGGTTAGCTTGACGTCTCTGGGAAGAGAGACCGCGGTACCCATTGGATAGGAAACTCGGTGGACCCCAGAGTCAGTCTGGATGCTATGGACTAGAGAAAATTTGTCGCCTGTGATGGAAATCGAACGCAGACCTTCCAGCCCGTAGCCCGTCCCTATCTTCATCGTGTAATTACGGTTTATCGAATAATAAATCTTTATGAATCTGCGAATTAGGGGCATCTTTAATAGGATTTGCTAATGATAGTCGAATTGAGTGATTTTTTCCAAAAATGAGAGCAACAGATGTCAGTAGTTTTATCTGGCTTACTCTACAGCTACTCATAACAATACCGACCTGTCTCAGTAGCTGAAGTATGTAAGCAGTATTAATGATCAACTTAAGCTGATAAATTGCGAGGCCGTGTTTTATCCCGTCATAGAATTGTAGCTCGCAGGTGACAGTATGGGCTCCATGGGACAAGTTGTTCTTAGCGGAACATATCAAAGGGATCATTTCTTGCCTTTTTGCAACTGGGACTCAAAGATGGTATTGATGTTGCCGTATCGGTAAAAGGTAAAGGTAAAGCGATACCTATAGCAGGCCTTGAAAGCCCATAGACTTGTGAGACGTAGAGGCTGCCACATTTTCTCTAGACAGTCGGCTCACAGATGGCAGTAAGGTTGTCAGCCTTACGTGCCGGCCGCCCTTTACCCCCCTGGAATCTTCCTGATACTCATTTCTATTAGAGCTTAGTCGACCCCATGGCCATAGTGAGGCTGGAAGGATTAGGTAGATTAAAATTTTTGACCTTGTCGGGACTCGAACCCGTGACCTACCGGCTTGTAGCATAATGCTTTAACCAACTACCCTACCGCGTGCCCCCATCGCCATATCGGTACACATTCAAAGTGTCTAATATGTCTATGAAAACAGTAAGCTGAAGTATTAATATATTTAAGTTGGTTCTTACGTTATTTTTTTTTATAAAATAGTAAGGCAGCAAAATATATCGCGTGGTCATTATGTTTTTATTTTAGATACTTTAATTGTATAGTGTGTAGAAATATTTCTTCATATGAACTCTGAATTTAGAATGTGCTTCATGGTCTCATTTGGTGATGAAATAAGTAGTTTCCATTTCTTAGTGCTGCATTCACATTCAAATACGTGTTTTCCGCACTGTCCCAGATGTTATGAGGGAACTTCCGTTCGAATTATAATTGAATTTTATACACGGAAGTTAAATTTGTCCAACAATTTTTAGTTCAGACGTCCAATACCAAATTTCATTATAATCCAGCAAATAATTTAAGAGCGGTAGCGTAGTTGGTTGAGGCAGTATGCTGCAAGCCGGAAGGTCGAGCGTTCGAGTCCCCTTGAGGTGATTTTTTCTTCAATTTACCTAATCCTTCCAGCCGCACTGTCGCCCAGGGGTCGACTCAGCTTCTAACAGAAATGAGTACCAGGAATCTTCCTGGGGGGTAAAGGGCGGTCGGCGTGTAGGGCTGACAACCTTACCGCCACCTGTGAACCGATTGTCTAGAAAATGTGGGAGCCTCAACGTCTCACAACCCTATGGGCTTTCATGGCCTGTTACAGGGATAGCTTTTAATTTAAGATATATGCGAATGGACCGGAAGAGAAACATACGGACGGACACAACTTCCCTCTCTTGCATTCATTTTGTACACTTTTCTGCATAGAAATTGACACAAAAGGACTGACTTGTGTCGCAGACATATGGACCGTTATGGCGTCATTACTCCTTTTTCCCACCAACTGCATCCACCCTGTCACATTACATCGACACCCTTAGGGCCCCCATACANACCTTACCACTTGGTCTTCAGCGCTTGTCAGGTAAAGCGAGCTTTGATTATGCGCAACGGCGTACCTCTTCTCAGACTTTTTAAGCGATAACTTGTACTTAGCGAGTTGGGGCAGAGTTTCCTCTCGTGTAACTGAAGCTACTCGGTTGGGATCTCAGTCCGTGACCAACTTCCCATAGTTTTCCTCAGTCCCACATTGCGAATGTTTGTGACATTAACTGGTTTCGATTTGTGATTCATAATTTTATCACATCCCATTCAGAGCTGTACTACATAACTGTCACCCGAAATAGCGTTTTTAAGTAAGTTCATGAAATAGTATTTATTTATTCTTTAATTGCATTTTCAGTAATCTAGAGTGTACAGAGCCTAGCGGTAGGTTGATAGCCGACTGCAGTGGTCGCGCGGTCTAAGGCATGTACCGTCTTCTCCCGCTCAAGCACTGGGATCGGAGGTTCGAATCACACTCCAGGCATGTATGTCTGTGTGAGTTTATTTTATGTTTGTGCTGTCCTGTGCGCAGGTAGCGGCCTTGTGACGGGCTGATCCCCCGTCCTAGGAGTCCTATCGACTGTGTATAGGATTAAGAAACTGAAAAAGCGACCGAGGTCTACAAGTTGTGCAGAGTCATAGATAGATAGAAAATTAGATAGATTAGATTGATTGGTAGATAGTGGTAGGTTGATTAGTAAATACTGGGTTGGGAAGGAATAGGAGGGAAGCGGTCGTGGCCTAATTTGAGGTATGCCCACCATCCGGACATTTTGCTTGAGGGACTGAAGTAAACCATGAAAGACGTCCGTCAGAATGGCCGGATACTGAGCTGACTTCTGCGTCCCACTCCACCGGAAAGTGCGCTCTGACTAAAGAAACCGACGACAAAGGATACTAGGACAATTACGCAATCAGTTCGCGAACGCTGAGGGGAGTGGGGCGGGGGGTGGGAGGGAGTCCCTGTGAGGAAAATGACAGGTAAACACAATGAAGAAGAATAGAAGTCCGGACTCAAGTATGCTCTCTTTGGAGAGATATGCGGCGTGTGACATTGGACCCTAATTGGTCAAGTCTTTCTGCGCAACATCCTAACGAACCTGGTTGTTATTCTTCCACGTACGTCTAGCTTCTCTTATGTCAGGTTTCAGCACTGAAATTCGGAGTGCATGTATTGTATAATCTGTGATTGCTTCTCAGGGGTCGAGTTCTATTCCCGGTAGAGGCAGGATTTTTCTGTACTCCACGTCGTCCAGACCGGTTCTGGGACCCACCTAGCCACCTATCTAATGGATACCGGGGCTCTTTCCTCAGGGGTAAAGCGACCAGGGCGTGAAGCTGACCACTCACCTTCCACTAGTGCCGAAGTCTTGAGTACGTGGATCTATTCATCATTTCCCCAATACGTCTTCAGGACGTAATTCTGAACTAGTTAAGCAAAGGGACAACTTTATCTTTACCTTTTTCTCGCCAACTCATCTAAACCATAAATTATTCTAATTATAAGCTGCTCCGTATTTCCTCGATGGTATTTTAAATCTGCCACGATTTCTCTTCAATTTCTTGATTTACTTTCGTACTCATTTCATTCTCTGTTATTTAACTATGCCAGTTGATACAGCGTTGTTATGTAAGAAGTAAACAATTCAATATTGCTGCGTCGTCACAGCCCACACATAATGCTGGAAGGGATCCACTTTCTTACTTCCAAATGAATTGCGAAAGGTGAAGTAAGCATGAACGAGTTTTCACCTTGTTTGCGACTTTTCATTCCTCACTTGCCTTTACTTTAATTTATTGCAGATATAAATATATTGGTGACACAGTTAATGAGTAGTAGAGATACTACACTGCGGAGAAGCAAATGTAGGTTGAAGTAACCAGTGTTCAGAGCATTATATTACATAGGGGCACATATTGTTTTCCCCTAGTTCTGTAATTCTATACTGCAGCTTCCTGTTGTGATGGTTCAGTTGGCTGCACTTACCCGTCTTCTGTACAGACAATCGAACATCACTGGCATATTGGATACATAAGACTAGTGTTGACAGTTTTCACACTGTACTTCCTTAAATATACACCATATAAAAATATACAGATTTTAGATAAATTTATAATTTACATTATGTGTTTAGTTTAAAGAATGGCTAAGTTTTGAAGTATGTGATGCAAAATTACGAGATTGGTGCAGTGGAAGAGGAAGGATGAAAATTGAATTTTTCCGATAATGTCTGTTAAGATCACTTCATGTAAATTCATATACGTACCTGATGATGGCCGAGTATTGTGTATCTGTGCGGAAGCTGTGCTGACGTAAATGAATACAAGCAACTTTATGTATTATGAGCAGTCAACGCTGGTTTATTGTTTTGTTATTCAACATAAGGAAAAGAAGAAAATTATGATGAAAGCGTGGGGAACTGGCGTTCATTAACAGTCATTTCAGTGATTTCTTACTGTAGAAACAACTTCTCGGTTATGAAGTGTTCTGTCTTCTGGGATATAACGTCTTGTAGTCCGTTGAAAGTCAACGTACGTTTCGGAGGAACATGTCACCTCCATCTTCAAGATCGAAGAATATGCCGAGTATGAAACCAGCGCAAAAGCAGTTGGAAACTCTTCATAACCACTGCCGTGAGAACCTTAAATTCTACAACTTCTCAGTTGTATCCCTAAAGACTTATTTTCCTTACTTCTGGTATTATTTTCTGCGTCTTTTCAGACATGTTCCATCAATTTATATGCGATTGGACGGGTACAGATGCGAAGAGTGCCCGAACTGTACATAAATCTCACACTTCACGCGTGAGTGATGGTATCCACTTGTGAAGGAAGATATATGTTTCTTCGCGCATTTCAAGACGCCTCGAGTTAGAAGCGGTTTGTCTTTCATAGTGCCAATCTACTTGTCTTACATGTTACCTGACCGTAAGTGAATGGCGCTCTTATTGCATAAATTACGGTGCATATTTCCCACATGAACTCCGAATGAATAAAAGACAACCGATATTACTAGGACACTGACACCTTGTGTTCTTGAATATTCATTATAGAGCTTACGGTTTAAGTTTTCTAACCGTATGGTAAGAGCATTGTTATTCAGCTTCATTTCTACTCGAGCCCTTGGTATCACCCAACTTTCTGGTTCATGAGTACGCAGTGCATTATGCACACTGCCCCGCCTGAGAGACGTTCCTGTAAATCGTTCAGCCTCCCAGGAGGAAGAGTTGGACACATGCGACGTGACCACTCACTGGATGCTGCTTTGCGGTCGCGTTATATGTACAGCATGTCCCAGAATAATGTTACTGCGTTATAAAAATCTATACTTCGTTGTTTGGTGTCTTATAGGCCACGCCATAGCTCAAGCGGTCAGTCGCTGGCTTCCCACCGCGGCGGCCCGGGTTCGAGCTCGGGTCTGGTCAAGTGGAATTTGTGGTGAACAAAGTGACGCTGGGGCAGGTTTTCTCCCAGTACTTCGGTTTCCCCTGACAATTTTCATTCCACCAAATTATCCATCATCATTATCACCTGAGGCAGGTACAATAGGCCAATCAGTGGCCGACATGCCGAGTGGACCCAGCTGGACTCCACCCCCCCACTATGCGAATTAAAAAAAAATTGGTGTCTTATTTCGTGTTTGGGCACTAATAGCGGACAGTTTGAGCATTTTCAGTAAGAACAGCTCCCCATTTCTGAGTTATTATTTTTCCTTGATATTGTAGTTTAGCCCGCCTCTGTGGTCAAATGGTCTGAGTTCCTGGCTACATATCCAGAGACTGAATGGTATTTTATTCTAGAAAGTAGAACACCTCATAACCACCGCTGAGAGAATCTCAGATCTGTCTGTCTGTCCATCCATCCATCCACAGTTCTTTTAGTTGGACCTTGGCCGATTTTGCAGTTTCTTAATCCTATATACAGTCAGTAGCCCTTCGAAAGGACGCTGCCTACACACATAGCAACAGAAACACAGAATAAAGGCACACAGACATCCACGCATTGAGTGGGATTCGAACCAACGATCCCAGCGTTCGAGCGGCCACTGTGATCAGCAGTCTCAGATTCCACATAACATAATTCTTATTTCTGCATGATGTAAATTTAAAAGCTAATATTCATCAGAATCATTCAGACCAACTAAGAAATGTTCCGAGTCGGAATCGCCATATTGTCTGTGTATGTGTGTGTCTCGCTTTTTTAGTGCTGAAGTTGAGATTGGATGCATGAATGACAAATTCCTGGCTTCTGTAACGACGTTTTTTTGGCATGGGTTACATTCAGCAGAGTGAATGTATGGCTGTGAATTGTATAGAATAGGCCTGTAGAATATTCATGGATGAATTGAGGAACATCGCAAAATAAGTGACGATAGCAGGAGTTTGGTCCGAAATTCGAACCCATAACCAGCCGAATACGCCTCACGAGTACAGAACCACTGAACCGTGACGCTGTGTGTCAATATCCCGAAACTGTGGTGTGGGTTTTGTTGTTTGGAGTTAACGTTTCTAACCTAAAGCTCGCAAACTGCGGCGCCCTCCTCGGATGCGAACTCTGGATTACCTGCCTGTCTCAGGCACTGGTTGGTTGTTTTTTTTTTCATTAATTTAGAAGTTGTGGTGGGGGACGTGTGACCCTCCGTTTTCGTTCAGATGAATCTGTTTGTATACGGAGCTCAGAGTTCATAAATTAATTACACAACTCTGTGATCTGTCTGTGGCAGAGTATCCCCTACATGTTCACACTGCATGGGTTTTGTCAGATATAAATGGAAGTGACCTATACCCCATGGTCTTCATTCATATCAGTAGCTGTGAAAATCAGTCGGTCGGTTCAAAAGCCCTCCTGGTCTCTGTCCTGAACCAGATCAATCCAGTCCATAGCATCCCATCCTATCTCCATTTTAATATTATCGACCCACCTATATCTTGGTCTTCTTAGTGCTTTTTTTCTGGCTCTCCCGCTAGTATCCTATGTACACTCCTTCCTCATTCGTGCTACATGCCCTGTCCATCTCATCCTCCTCGACTTGATCACTCTAATTATACTTGGTGAAGAGTACAAGTTCTGAAGCTCCTCATTATGCAGTTTTTTTTTTCCAGGTTCCTGTCACGTCATCTCTCTTCGGTCAAAATATTCTCAGCACCATGTTAAACACCCTCAGTCTGTGTTCTTCCCTTAATGTGAGAGACAAAGTTTCACATCCATACAGAACCACAGGCAAAATTATAATTTTGTATATTCTAATTTTTATGTTTTTAGACAGCAGACGAGAAGACGAAAGGTTCTAGACTGAATGGTAGCAAGCTTTACCAGAATGCAGTCTCCTCTTAATTTCCTTTTGAATCCAATTTTGCTTTGTTTCTGTCGTTCCCAAATATCTGAACTGTGCCACATTTTCAAAGAATCTGTTAGCTGTCTTTATGCCATGATTTTTCCCTTCATTCTGATGACGAGACAGGAACATATACTTAGTTTTCTCTGCATGTACTTCTAGACCAACTTCTTTACTAGCGGCAATTAAAGTTTGTATGTTTTTCTTTATGGTGTATAAGTTATCTCCCAGTAGATTCACATCATCAGCATAGATCAGCAGCTGATGTGTGTCCCATGTAATTTCAGTCCCACCTGATTGCCCAGAACCTTCCTAATTGCAGATTCTGAAGAAAAGTTGAAAAGCAGTGGCAGTAAAGCATCTCTTTGTTTTAGACCATTCTGGATAGGGAACTTATCAAATATTTACGTATACGGACTTTATTATAATTTTCACTTAAACACATTTTAATCAGCCTAACTTGTTTCATGGGTAACCGAAACACTGTGAGACTATTGTACAAGACTACATTTCTAACAGTGATAGACATTCTTGAAGTCTATGAATAGCTGATTTACTGTCTCATTGTACCCCAATTTTTTCTTCAGTGTCTCACAAATGCAAGAATTCTGATTAATATTTGATCCGTTACGTCGAAACCCACACTGATGATTCCCACTAATTTTATCTATATATGAGAGACGAATATTGGATTCAAATTTTGTACGAAGTTGATAACAGTGATATCCCCCGATAATTGCTATAATGTTTTATCTCTCTTCTTGTAAATTGGTAGATTAATAGACTCCTTTAACTGATCAGGCAATTGTTTCCTATTCCAAACTGAATTAATGAGTTTGACCATAATGTTTCGCCACTTACAAGCCGTAATTACAAGTAATTATTGCGCTGTTGCTATATCACGCACCCGACTTCCCACTACAGAAGAAGACACTTAGTGTTCTTCTGTCATACTCTTAGTGTTCACTAGCCTGCACAGTGTTTCTGTTTTGTGGACGATTTAGTACAAAATCATGAAACAAATTATTAAAGCTAGTACAGTGGTAGCCCGAAATCTGTCGCCATGTTGCTAAATGTTAGGTCAGAAACAGTAAACATGTCTTATTATGTATAAGCTGCACCCTCTACATCAGTTTGTGTGACAGAATTGATATATGAACATACAGGCTCAGAATCGTGTTGAAAGTAACCGATGTCTCCCTCTAGTTGTGAACTCGTATAATCAAGGGATCTGTGCAAGCACGCAAGTTTGACCACTCTCTTCTTCGACTGTTGAGTATTCCGGGCTTCTTGTTCGATCTTGGTGCGTCTAGTACAGGGCCTTTAAACCAGCTCGGTTGTAAGTTACATCCTCGGGTATGATGAACTATGCCCAGAGTCAGGAAATAGAATGTGTCTGCATAGCTGATCGGACCAGACACTCTGCCGTTTGAGAGTCCTCCTGACAGCAGGCGACACGCAGTGCAATGTTCCACATGGAGTTCTTTGTTGTCCTCTCTGTCTAAACTTCCGCAGCGTGCCTCATCTAGTCGTGTTTATTATCCTGGCTCCCGAGTGTGAAACGCCGATCCTGTACTAAATGATGTCTACCGGAAGGAAATGAAAGCTGTAAACACTCTTGGTGGGCGGTATTAGTGATGTACACCAGTTTATCGTTTCAAAATTAGGAATTCCTAGATATAAAAATTAGTAAATCCAATAATTTCGGCCGGTTTTCTGCTGTATTGCAGGGATGTCCAACTTCAGTGTAATGAGAGGCCGCGTTGTAACTTAGGTAGCCTACCTGTCCAAGGAGCGCGTTGAAGTGAAAATGTCGATAGGAATATCTTCCCTGCCATAAGCACGGTGTATGGAGTCACATTAGTTCCGCAGTTTCTCTGATCATTTCTTGTCACTCGTGTTCATTCCATCTGAAGTGCTTCCCCTGTCTTCACGGCATGGGCCTACTTCTGTTATCTCCAGGTGTGGAGGGTAAAACAAACTCTGTGACCTGTAGTCCGCAAGCGAACTATACTGACCGAGCAACCGCCGCTTGTCGGCTAAGTTAGTACCAACTTTAGCGGATAGAGGGTGTCACGTTATCAGCGCAACGGATCCCCACGGCCTTTAATCTCTAGTTTCTAGACCGGAGCCGCTATTTCCTTGAAATAGCTCCTCAGTTATCCTCACGAGGCTGAGTGGACCTCGTTGCAGATCCACTATTTCTCAGAAAATCATGTAGCGCCGGGAATGGAACCCGGGACCTCCGGATCTGTAGAAAGGAACTTTGACCACTAGACCACAGAGGCAACATCGAATGTGCTAGCAGTCGGGGACGGTACCGGTCCTCCAGCTTTGGGTTGAGCGGGAGCCGCGCCATAGCTCAAGCGGTTAGTCCGGGCAGTACAAGGGACTTGGTCTCACCCCACTAACAAAAAAAAAAAAACATGAGATGAACCTAGTGGCGGACTCTTGCGGTCTTCGGGTTCCGTAAGAAGCGAGAAACTGTTGATTAGTTGAGCAACTGTTGGCTCTGCTCCATTCAGATATTATACTATGTATTTCATATTATTTCGAAACTTTTTTGAACTGTCGATCACAGGGGAACTTCGCTGAGACATTATTTGGTCTACACCTTCAAAACATGACTTGCCGGGAATAACAATGGTGGAGCTGTACCTACACTTCCCCACGTGACTTGGTGGCATGATGCATAGTTAAATAGGCCCAGTGATAGCTCTACCTTTCAGTTTTCACGAAAGTTTAATAACCGCATTATATAAACATTTCAGAAATGGGTAGCATACACATATATAAACTTAATAGCAGATGAGAATTATTAAAATTAAGAGAAACGAAGCGGTACTTACTGACGAACTTTGCAGCCAAGTTCGATAAGTGTCGTAAAAATGTCGGTGTTAGCCAAGCATTCATTTAGCTCCGATGTTCTGAAAGTCCGTGGTGTAGACTGTTAGTGGTTTTGTATTCAGTTTCATGTATGTCCTCAGCACGGGGGGGGGGGTATGGAACTTCAGGTGGAGGAACGGCAACTTGGTCACACTGTTCCCTCATATCCGATGTTTAGCTCACGGCATCATTATACAGGGTTTTGTATGAGCCAGTGTTGCTACGACAAAAGCTGTTTCAGCGCTTGTTCTGTGCTTGCGGCCGCTACTTAGAGGTCGATAGGCTGTCTGGTGATTCCTAACATAACTAGTGCCGTTACTTAGGATACATAATGGCCTATTGTGATATGCGAATCATAGAGGATCATATGGGCGTCAGGGAAACGGTAGAAGAGCGAGAACATTTAAACTTTTTTCCACTGAAACACACTGCTGAGGTTTATCAGACCGAGGTCAGGTTGGTCGAGAGAAAATTCTAAATTTGTTTATTTTCAATACTTTTTTCTTTTGGTGTAATTGGAACCTGTGCGTTCTTCTTCAGTCTTTAGATAGTGTTTCGAAATCCCACTGTGTCTACTTCCCAAACTTATTCTGTGAAAAAGGAGAGGAAATCATTTAACTGGCTGACTTGAAATGAGTTTGCAGAGTTCGGTTGCTATTAGCTATTTAAATACGGAGTAATTCTCGTGAGTGTTTAATTATTGAACTAGAGAGCAAATTAAGGGACTTGAAAGATCTTTCTCGTAAAAACTAATTCATTAGACTGTACGCTATCTATGTGGGTAACCGTAAGTCACTTGTACTTGAGACAAATTATGAGTCACTAAGAGCCTAACCCTAGAGACAGAAACTTGTATTGACGTCACTATGCTGCGGTATGTTAAGCGCTTTCCTTGGCCCAACTTCAAGATAGAAGATCCGGGTGATTTTTCCCTCATTCCAGTTTACGGCTGTAGCCTGTCTTCATAATTCTCTGTTGCCATGCCTCATTCTGAAAAGCGAAAATACCTCGCTAGAAATATTCATTTATAATTCTTGACCTTTGGAACTAAATAAGGAACGATTAATAATTTCCTCTCCGCCTGCCTGTTCCGTTTTGTTAACAGCATGTGGTTAGTAGTACATGAACCAATGTCAAGTTATGCAGTACAAAATGAATGCGCAACAGTCGTACGTAGCACGTCTCAGCTGGTTGTGTATCAGTGTAACTAAACGTTAATATTTTTTACGCTAATGTAATGCCAGATATTTCTCATGTGGAATCCGGGATGCACGCCAACAGATGGAAAGCATCGCCTGCAACCAAGTTGAGGCTCTGCCTAACTCATCTACTTTGCATTCTGAAGGTACCAGGTTTGAATCTCCAGTTGAGGTCGGCCGTATTAATTGATTTTCTTTCTTTCTTTTTTGCTGTTTATGTTAACGCATTTTGTTGATGGAGTACATTAATCATAATATTAATTTAATTCATCTTAGTTAAATATGAGTTTACGTGCTTATTCAACAGCTCAAAGGTCAGTCATGAAATAAGCACGAGCAAAGAAGGAAAAGAATATACAAACAAAGACGAAAGAGAACGCAAAGGCAACTTGGGTCATTGAGACAATAAGGAAAACCCAGTAAGTACAATTGCGCAAGCCATTATGCGGCGAGAAAAAAAAATGTATATACGTGCATTCGTACAGAGTGCAATATTTTAACAAGAAGCACCAGTATGCAATATAATTAAGTAAAATACGTCAACGTCACTGCAAACGACAGCGCAATAATTCAGTTCGCATTTATTTACATGAAAAATTAACAGACCAAAGGCCAATTATAAAGTGAACACAAGTGAAGAAAAAGCAACAGTACGCAAAACAAGGCGATTTATATAATAATATGACTTCATTAACACAGATCAAAGTTATCATTAAAATGTGATAAATAGTAATAGTAATAGTGGCAGTAGAGTAAAAAAGTAAAGATGACCCTGTAACAGGCCATAGAGGCCCATAGGTTTGTGAGATGTTGAGGTTCCCACATTTTCTAGACTCTCGGCTCACAGATGGCGGCAAGGTTGTCAGCCCTACGCGCTTGCCGCCCTTTACCCCAGGAAGATTCCTGGTACTCATTTCTGTTAGAGGCTGAGTCGATCCCAGGACCATAGTGCGGCTGGAAGGATTACGTCAATTGAAGAAATCCACTGACCTCATCGGGACTTGAACCCGCGACCTTCCGACTTGTAGAATAGTGCCTCAACCAACTACACCACCGCGTGCCCCTGTAATAATGACAGTTAATAATAATAATTTTATATACTTATATGCTAATTTAATAGCCGAAACGCCAATTAGAAAGTACGAACAAGTAAAAGAAACAGAAAACACAAATAAAATACAGAAACAATGTTGCTTATATAATAATATCACGATTTAAGGGTGTGACTATAGACGGGGTATGGATTTGTGACTGGATCTATTGACCACTTATACACGCCATTCGGAACTACAAGCAGTTACAGCTCTATCTTTAATCTCCACACTTTACAGATCACCAGAGCACCCGCTAAGTATTTTTCCAACTTGTTATGTCTTCAACAGCCGCTCCCTAGGGACGGCTTTTAACAGTGGAGGTTCTTCAGTTTCCCTTATTTTTTATTGCTAGTGGGGTGGGACTAAGTCCTTTGTACTGCGGCCACTTCTGGCCTATTGTACCAGCCCCAGATGATAGGTGAGGGTGATTTTGGAGCAATTGGTGGAATGAAGATTGGCAAGGGAAACCGAAGTACTCGGAGAAAACTTGCCCCAGCGCCACTTTGTCCACCACAAATCCCACTTGACCAGATCCGGGATCGAAAACCCGGGCCGCCGCCAGGTGGGAAGCCAGAGACTAACCGCTTGAGCTATGGCGCTGCCATTTAGTTTCCCTTGCTCAGGTCCTGTTGTCACAGCCAGACGTGCAAATCTCTTTGTTAGCCTACAACTCAGCTGTAGCACAAATCTCTTCTCAGGCTGTCTTGCAGAACTCAACTGAACTGCCAACCCTCAACTAACTGGATTTTCCCAGTTTTATTCTTTATAACCACTTTGCACGGACCGAATAGAAGTCAGGTTCCAGCAATGACCGCCTTGTTGTAGACGCGTGTTTACCGATCCGGGTTGCAAAACATTGTTCTGTTGCGGGCGTTACCTATCAACGGCCGCTGTTTACAGAGTCACCGCTTAGCAGCGGGACTATATGCCACAACAACAACAACACTACTACTACTACTACTACTACTACTACTACTACTACTACTACTACTACTACTACTACTACTACTACTACTACTACTACTACTACTACTACTACTACTACTACTACTACTACTACTACTACTACTAATAATAATTCAATTTGTGTTTGTTGTGCCAACTTAACAGCCCAGAGGCCAGTTACAAAGTTAGCACGATTACGTAGAAAGACACAAAAATAACTTAAACAACAAAACACAAAATAAACAGTCTATACAATAGCAATAAATTAATAGTAATCCCAAGAAAAATTGAAGTTAGCTTTAACAGGCGAGAAAAATAAAAAAAGTACATTTCCAATGGTTATTCCATTTTGTGGCGAGAAGGGGCAGTACATGTACATACACGCATAGAAGTTAATAATTGAATTCAATTCATGTTTATTTACGTGCAATAATTTAACAGCACAATGGCCAATTACAAAGTTAGCACGAGTATATAAAGATACAGAAAAATAATTAAACACAATAGAAATAATAATAATAATAACATTAACTCAGTT
>NW_019727788.1:1151485-1163444 GCF_002891405.2 Cryptotermes secundus
AGTCAGGAAAGGTAATATTATAGTCATTAAAGTTCGTGAAAACCAAATCAAGCAAATTGCTGCTGCCAACAGAATCAATGCACTGTTGTAGGTTAAGTAGACATGTGGAGGTGTAGATCGCATCACCTCTGAGTTTAGAGTAATAATGGCAGTCAGGAACGGCCAGACCATGATTCCAGTCGAAACCAGGAGCGTTGAAATCCCCCACTATGACAACTCGAAAGTTTTTGGTATCCAGCCTATCTTCTAATGAACGAAAATAATTGGCAATGACTTCAGGTTTTGTATCAGGGGGAAAATAATGGTTTCCAATGAGCAAATTTTGATTGTCAAGAGTGGGAATTTCAACCCAAACACATTCGTTATAGGATTCTAAGTCACACCTACGTTTAAAAGAGCGAATTTTAGAAGAGAGGGCAGTAAGAACTCCACCGCCACGAGTCTTATTGGCAGACATCCGATCGGAGCGTAAAACCGTGTAACTGTCAGGAAATAGATTATGATCTAAACACATATCATTAAGCCACGTCTCAGTTAAACAGAGGATATTGTAATCGGTAGAACAGACATTACTGTAAAGTTCGATAATAATAATAATAATAATAATAATAATAGCCTTTATTTGTTATTCCCTGAGTGTAGTCTCGGACTGTTTGAGCGATAGGATCGCCAGGTCCAGTACCTCTCGGCTTTTTCTGTGTAGGTAGAGACCTCGACATGGACCGATCCTATCCAAACGGTCCCACGAGACAGTTAATTCGTACTTGCAGAACTTATTGCGAATTGAAACTGCATATGAATAGGACTTAATTGAAAAATGATTCCCTTAATATAATCCCGAATCCCGTTTATACTGTATAAGATGGTTGATAAGATGCTGCTAAATAATTCACTAATGAGTTAGTTGAAAGGCTTCTGCGTACTCATCGCATTCTCAGAGCTTCACAGTTTTCTGATCCATGATTACAGAAAGGTTGGCTCGTCTTTAGTGCGGAGTTCCCGAGGAAATGCCACAGAAGTTGTGCCAGCCATCTGCAAAGATAGAATTGTACACAGAGTTTCTTAATCGCGCCGTCTCTGGCAGCTGTTCCTCATTTTTTTTTCTTGGCACTACAGCCCCAGTGGGCCTAGGCCTACGTCCACGAACTTCCCCGTTCACTTTGGTTTTTTCTAGATCTTACACATTCGGTAGGACTCCTTGGGCGAGTGATCAGCTCGTCGCAAGGCCTCTACCTGTAGACAAACACAGAAAAACGCACACAAACATCCATGCCCTGAGTGGGATTCGAACCCACGATCTCGACTTCCGAGCGAGCGAAGACAGTGCATGCTTTAGACCGCTCGCCTACCGTGACCGGCGCTGTTTCTCATATTGCGTATAAATCTATCCATGTAGCGATTACCGTTTCTCAGAAACGAAATTTTTTAGGACTCGTCTTCATGTGAATTTTTGTCTTGTTGCCTGTTGCAGTGCAGTGGTGGTACACTCTATATATACTTTTAATTTCGTCACAGTCGAACAAACGATTGCGCCCATAGTACTTATACTTATCCGACGGGAGCGCAGAGCAGAACAACACGCTTTATCTTCTGGGCGGGCTCACACGCCGAATACTGCATAGAACAATTGGCTGTGCTGCAAAGAGAGCAAAAGCAAAGACTGTCCCTTGAAAAGAAATATTTTCCTTGGCTTGTTCTCCCTCTTGTTATTGCAAGAATTACCTGAATTAATGCAGGGTTTCATTTATCATAAAGCTTACTTAGCAACGCGCGGCCCGGGTAGCCCCATTTCCCTCTGCTATCCTTAGACGTGGAAAATTTCAGTTTCGTGACCCATACATTAGCACGTAATATGTATTTTAACTAACCTGTTGAAAATTAAATGTCTGATTTCATTTTTTCCCCAGAAATATAATTTGATTCCTAAGACCAGAATATGTCGATGTCAGTTGCCGGGCGGTCTGAGGAATAAAATATCCTCGCCCGCTCATGTATAGGGATCATGGGTTCGAATCGCACCGAGGCACGGATGTCAGCGTTTTTCTGTGTTTGTGCTGTCCTGTATATGGAGCGACCTTGCGACGGGCTGATCATCCGTCCAGAGTGTCCTGCTGTCTGTAAGATTCAGATTTCAGATTTAATTGATTCTGACTGGGCACAGCTCAGAGATCCTAATCCGTCAAGAGATAAGTTGTAGTAGAACAGGAAGATCGAAATATAAGTTGCGAGCCTTTGAATTCCTCGATTTTTGTTTCTTTCTCGTCTGCTGTGGGGGCACGCGGTAGCGTAGTTGGTTGAGGCGCTATGCTACAAGCCGGAAGATCGCGGGTTCAAGTCCCGATGAGGTCATTGGAATTTTTTTCAATTGATCTAATCCTTCCAGCCGCACTATGGCCCTGGGGTTCACTCAGCCTCTAACAGAAAAAGAGTACCAGGAATTAACTAAATAGTTTTCCTGGGGGTAAAGGGCGGCCGGCGCGTAAGGCTGAGAACCTTACCGTCATCTGTGAGCCGATTGTCTAGATAGTGTGGGACCCTCAACGTCTCACAACCTTACGGGCCTTCACGGCCTGTTACAGGAATATCTTTACTTTTTTTTTTTTTGCTTTTTCTCGTCTGCTGTTGGTAGGATTAAATTAACATGAGACGTTATAAATACTTTGTAAGATTTGAGGTTTTCACGGCGGTGACTATGAAGAATGCCGTCTTCTTATAAATACTTGACTCATAAATTAGTTGCAACCGTTATAATTAATTATACAATTCGTAATTTAATGAAAACTCGGGAGATTGGTCACGTGAAAGGAGTAGGGGTTCCACAGTTCAGAGAACACCCAGACTCTTCAGTTTCTGGCTATGGATATAATCATGTTCCCCACCGCCCGAATAGATTTCGTCACAATCATCTTGAAAATGTTGTGCCAATGTCTCTCTCTCTCTCTCTCTCTCACACTCTCCTGTCCGTGCTCTTATGGGCCCGGGCCACAAGATCCAATTACACAATTGGCCTGGAAGCATACTGGCGTTTCACAGCCCAGCTGTAGGCCTAAAGCATATACCGAGCTGCTGTGATGTTCCCTAGGAAATACGTACAGTGTTGCACGGGTTGCGGGCATTGGTACGAGTGTGTGAGAGGCAGGCTGAAGACAATGGACTAGGTTGCAGATTAAGGTGTGAAGGTAAAGTTGCCTCTGTATGCATTCACCACAGAAGTGCCTCTTGAGGTACTCCTGACAACATGGCAGAAAGAGTACAGCAGGAATACGTACACAAGATTGTTTGCTAGGTAACCGTGATATATTCTATAATGGAATTAATTTTGTATTTACGCGCTCAAGTGAGCAACCAGGGATCAGTGCCGTACTCAGCTTGAATACAGAGAGGCAGCGACAGAAACAGATTTACTGTCAGCAAACAGACAAACAAATAAGGAAAATGGTAGATCAGTTACGGGTAAGAGATAATGGGCACAATAATAGTAATGTTTATGCTATTCTAATTATAGTGTTACGTTGTTGGGTGTTAAAGCATTTAGTGCTGTATATGTACATCTCCAGTTAGTGCGGTTAATTCTATTTTGCAAAATGAAAACAGGCACTAAACGGAAATCAGTAATAAAAAACTGGTTTCATTATGGGAATGATTGATTATCAGTTATTTATGGGACTCTTCAGTACTACAAACGAGAGTGATGATCAGGAAGTTTCACAACGTAACGCTGTAAAAAATAAAGTCCCGCCAGTTTATATTTCAATCTTTTCTACAGTTAACAAAACATTTAATTCCAAGAATTCGTATTTTTATTTATCAGCCCATCTTAATATATTTTTCTTAGGTTTGTTAAAAGCAGATAATATTGAACTTAGTTATTAGACCTACTTATTATCCCATCAGCCGGAATAGCTCAGTCGGTATAGCGACTGGCTAAGGGCTGGAAGACCCAGGGGTCAGAGTTCGAGTCCCGGTAGGGGCAGGAATTTTATCTTCCCATTGTCGTCCAGACTGGTTCTGGGGCCCACCCAGCCTTCTATCCAATGGGAACCGGGGTTAAGTGGCCGGGGCGTGAAGCTGACCACTCACCTCCAAGAAGTGCCGAGGTGAAGAGAAGGTAGATCTGTACATCTCCCACATACGTCTTAATGGCGTAGTGCTTAATTAGTTAAGAACAGGGACGACGTTACTTATTATGCTCCTAGGTAATTAGTGATGAGAAACTTGAATAGAAGCTCTTCTGTGGTTTTATCGGAAAATAAACCCTAACTCGTATTGTACTGTTTCAGCAGAACAACAAAGACAGGGATATTGTACCTTTTGCTCAGTGTGAAGATAACCAGGCGGTGTCAACATTCAGTGTGCAGTTGATGGAAGTAATTAAATTTGACGTCCTGTAACATCCAGTAGAAATGTTTCCTTCCCCTAGAAACTTCAACAAAAGGAAGAGTTAAGTGAGGTTAGTACAGTCCACATAATGGGGCAAGAGTATGTATGTTCCTTGTCTCCTTAACAAGAGGTCACAAAGCATTTCTATAGTACATAACAGTGGACCCCAAAGGCTAGTTTATCCCAAAGCGTCTCCGCCATGAAAGCTGTTGGAGAGTGAAGGCACAGAACATTCTTATTCTCGAGTAGATGGAAGTGAGCGTTGAGCTGTACGCTTCGACCGCTTTGCTTCCGGGAAGAGAACCGTGGCTGTTTGCTGGGTGGGCCCCAGAGCTGGTTTAGATATAGCGGCCAAGGGTAATAACAGTAACAGATAAAAATTCCTGCAATTGCTCCTGTGCGTAACTGAGCACTACACCATGAAGGCGTGTGGGGGAGTGGAAGTATAGATCCACATTTTCTTTACCTCAGCATTAGTTGGAGGTGAGTGGTCAGCTTCACGCCCCGGGAAAGAGCCCCTGGTAGCCATTGTATAGGACGTTGAGTGGACCCCAGAGCTGACTTGGACAACATGGAGAAGTGAAAATTCTGGACCATAACGTGACTGGAATTACGACCTCTCGGTTGTCCAGCCCGTAGCCAGTCGCTATAGCGACGGTGCTGTCCCGGCTCCATTGGTTATAAGTTCAATATATGTTACGTAATCCACACGTAATGATATGTCATGATTTTTAATTTCCGTCGTGTATACCCTACTGTATGTATATCTAATTCCGTGGAGTTGAGTCGTTCTTGGGAAGCCGTCAGTCGCTCAGCTACTTAAGACATTCCCAAAATTTTAGGGAACCTAGAGGTTCATTATCATGTTCATAAGAGCCCTCCACTGGTCTGTATCCTGAGCCAGATCAATCCAATCCATCTCATCCCATCTTTCTAAGATCCACTTTAATATTGTCCACCCACCAACGCCTAGGTCGTCCTAGTGGTCTCTTTGCTTCTGGCCTTCCCACCAAAATCCTATACGCATTCCTCTTCTCCCCAGTGCGGGGGAAACCTTAGTACTCGGAGGAAACTTGCCCCAGTGTCACTTTGTCCACCACAAATCCCACATGACTTGATATGAGATTGAACCCTGGCCTCCGTAGTGGGAAGTCGGCGATTAACCGCTTGAGCTATGGCGCAACCAGTATATCCCTCTTAATACAGACTGTCATGAACTAATAAGTGTTTTCAAAGTAGTCATTGAGGCAAATTGCAGACGGATTCATAGCGAACATGATACCAAGATCATACAAGCTGTCTTCTTGGACAGACAGGCTGCAAGATGGCGAGTGTGCCCACGTCCCCGATATATCTGTAAAGCTTGTGTTTCAAGTAGAAATCGCCATAACATATTTTGGAATCAATAGAAGGAGTTTCGATTCTGGTTAATAGATACGTTGTACCTTAACCACAGTTCTTCATAGTGAGTGTCTTTCACCAGAACCTAGATCTCATCAGTCTTAAGAATCTCCAGTTTTATCCATAATTTTTATCTTTTAAAATAATTGGATGTGTCACAGTAGCAAATTCTGACAGTCGATCTTTCGTATGCCTGGTGGAAGTAGAGCGATTCGCATGCGCGAGTTGTATTCGACTTCTGTAAGAGGTGAGACGGTAGTTGCGTAACGAATTGGGCAACAAATGCTATTCGCGGTTTTATTTCTATAGTCTAGCCACAGTATTACACATTCACCGGGATGGCTGTGACATCACAGCTGAGAATGTGTTCGAAGCTTGTTTCGTTTGAAATAAACATGGTACTCCATTTTAAAGTGTAAGCATTTCTTTTGATATTGTTTCCTTGCTCATTGTGGCGCGTGTTTGCTTATTTCTCAATTTGTTTCTGAAATAGGCGAAATTTTGTCCTTTTCTTTAGGAAAAGGATCCATCATAAATAAAAGCATTCAGTGTAAAATTTGAAGTTTTAACCGCGACTGGAGCTGCCAGCCGTGTCAGTTGGTTAGAGTGACTGACGTTTGAGGGCCCATCTGCGCCTGTCATCAGATCCCGACTCGGCTGATGACGCGAGAATATGTCGTTAGTGACAGTAGGTCTTAGTATTTCTCTCGTACAGATTTGGCTATTGCCCAGCCTTTACTAACCGTCGTGTTGAAGAATGCAGTCTTCTGGGATTTGGCACCGTGTATATGTGGTGTTAACCGACGTTTCGGAGGAACGTATCGCCCCCATCTTCAGGGTTGAAGAAAAAGTATAAGTAAATCTGCAAGCGACAACACCGTGAGACACGATAAAGCAGATTTACTTATACTTTTTCTTCAACCCTGAAGATGGGGGCGATACGTTCCTCCGAAACGTCGGTTAACACCACATATACACGGTGCCAAATCCCAGAAGACTGCATTCTTCATAGTCACCGCCGTGAAAGCCTCAAATCTTACAAACCGTCGTGTTGTTTGTCTTCCTTGTTTTATTAGGAACCGTTTGTCACTTGCTAAAGATTAATTCGCTTAATGGGGGGTAGAGTCCAACTGGGTCCACTCGGCACGGCGGCCACTGATTGGCCTATTGTAGCCTGCCCCGGGTGATTATGATGATGGAGAATTTGGTGGAATGAAGATTGGTAGGGGAAACCGAAGTACTAGGACAAAACTCGCCCCACCGCCACTTTGTCCACCACAAATCCCACTTGACCAGACCTGGGATCAAACCCGGGCCGCCGCGGTGGGAAGCCAGCGACTGACCGCTTGAGCTATTGCGGCGCTTCCACTTGCTAGAGATAATTAGCCTAGAATCGTCGATTAGGCCGTTTTGAAGATTGTGGAAAAAATGTCATATATTTTAAGGTAACTTAGAAGAATCCAGGAAGATGTTGATTGTACATTCTGAGATTTTAGCGGCGGCGGTTTTCAAGTTGTGATGTATGAGTCTTGTAGGCGGGGATACCTACGTTTCGGAGGAACGCGCTGCTTCCATACTCAGGCCAAGATGGCCACCTTACATGCAACCTGTATAACAAAACATGTTTCTCATCCTACATATTTCACGTTGAAGGTGGAAATAACATGTTCCTCGGAAACGTCGGCATCGACTTACAGCACACGGTTGTTAAAACCCAGAAAGTTACAGTTTGAGTGGTTATTTATGGTTTAAATTGTTTCTTTCAGAAACTATAACAAGTTCAGATCTCAGATTCTTACTGGATATTTTATCATATTTGTATCGTAGTTATTGTTTCAGAATTCGTCATGAACTGTGTAATACAAAACCATGCACATGCGCGCGCGCGCACGCATTTATTTTCGTAATTTCCGATCAATACGTTTCCTGTTCAAGACTTGTGATGAAGTAAAGCTTCAGGTGTAACCTTGTTTGCTATTAAGGGGCCTTGCAAAGGAGGTAGACCCTGCGACATTATTTTGCTTAGCCACGACCAATGTATGGCAGTGCTGTGAAACGAGGAAAATGAACAAATATGATTTTTAGATGGAGGGAGTAAGTTTATGAGTTGACGGAATTCTCGAGGAATGTTCTCCCCCCTTTGTTAGGGTGTATTTTCTCTTCCTTCTAAGTGTAGGCCGTTTTATTGACAGTCTAAAGAATTAGAAGCCAAGTGAGATTCATTTCTTAACAGAACTTAGGTTCCGTCAAAATGTCACAGAACAAACACTGCCGCCCTTTACAGTGAAGTGTTCTCGCGCCCTCAGCCGTGTCAGTATATAGTTCCTGCCCGACTGTTAAGAGACTGTCTCTCTCTCTCTATCATCAAGGGTATATGTGTTGAGTGTTGAGAGGGGCGCGGGACAAGTAAGAGAAAATATAGTATACAAGTAGATGAAAGGAAAAGCCGTGGGATAGGTGAGAGACACTTTTTTGTGTGTGGGTAGAACGCTTGCCGTTTCGTTAGAAGGCTCCCGGGTTTCGCCTGCTCTTCTCGAACCTGACGATTCTGTATTAATATCGCCGAATTAAACTGTGGGCCATGTTGGCCTATTGCTATTAGAATCCAAGTGCAAGAAACCTATTTTCATTGTTTTATTAATCATACAAATAAAAAAAAAATTCCGTGGCCTGTAGTCCGCAAGCGAACTATACCGACCGAGCGACCGCCGCTTGTCGGCGAAGTTATTGCCAACTTTTGCGGATAGAGGGTGTCAGGTGGTCAGTGCAACGGATCACCACGGTCGCTAATCTCGGTTCTCTAGACCAGAACCGCTATTTCCTTAAAATAGCTCCTCAATTATCCTTACGAGGCTTAGTGGACCACATTTTAGACCCACTACTTCTCAGAAAACCTGGTAGCGCCGGGAATCGAACCCGAGACCTCTGGATCTGTAGAGAGGAAATCTGACCACTAGACCACAGAGGCGGTCTTGTTAATCATACACACAAACAAAAAAAGAACCTTCAAGTAAAGTAAACATGTGTATAATTCTTAATATTGTGTTTGTGTGACTAATAATAACCGGTCCTGTATTCGATGATTGGATTTATTGGCACTTCTGTTACAATTACAACCAATTATAACAGTTCACAATCGATGACTGTCTCAGACTCGCTTCATTCCTTACTGGACTACGAGACCCTTCTCTTCTGCGTGACTGACTCGGTCACTTATGGAGCACGAAGGACGAATGAAGAACGAAAAGTCACTCGTGACTGAACTTTGTTGGACTAAACTAACTTCCAGGCGAACCGAATATAAGCCACCATTGTCTTACAGTTCTTCTGTCATTCTGTTTTTCTGTTTTCATTCGTTGCAGCGGGAACGTGCTTACCGAACCGTTGCCTAGCAATCGCCATTCCATGTCTATTCGTTGCAGCGGAACATTCTTGGCGAGCCGTTTCTGGCAATGGACTTCCGCTCTGGCTCCACTAGACCGACTTTCAGGCGTCATGTCACAATATAATACATACGTATCTGTACGGGAAGACTGACACGTATTTTAGGTCCTGTAAATGGTTTTGATGCCATTTGACGTTTTTAAGAACTTCATAAGATTTCATTTAGGTGTGGTTAACTGATTCATAATTAGATTATTTAACTACGGTGTAAATTTCTTTGACATTAGACGGATAAACTATTAGCAGGTTGTCCGTAAGATCACAGGTGAGTGCATTATGTCCAGTGGCCTGCATCGGTGTTAGCGGGGTTTGTGTGATGACGTAGTACTGTTTCGGGTTACGTAAGATGTTTTAAATTTGTTGGATAACTAATCGATTATTGGCGTATCAGGAAGGGCTCTGTTCAATGGAATGAGGTAATTTATGTAGATAATGTTAGAATGATTTGTGAACGATGAATTCATTAGAACGTATGTGGAAGAAAACACTCATTGCATTTGCCTGCAGGAACTGAAAAGTAAAAAAAAAAAAATGAACACTTAAATCAGGATGCTCAGCCTCCGGGCAGATTCGAAGCCTCGGCCTGTGTACGGTACAAAGTTGCTACTCCCCCCAGTTTTTTACTAGTGAGTTCGTTTCTTGATCATCACATGTACTCGTACGTGCGAATTCATGCGTCACATCTCACACAGCACCTACAAGTGTGCGCGTGTGCTTGTCTCAGTGAGAAATTATTGTAATTTGCGTTGCATAAGTCTTTGTTGCAACGTAACGAATGAGACACAGATAGGAAATGTAATTGAAAGCCGTAATTGCCTAGGAGCGTAGACTTCCCAGGAAGCCCATAAGTGACTTGTGGATTCTTTCTCAATTATCAGCTTCCTTCAAATTAGACAGTTCACTGTGTGATTCATCTGTATTGATGTTTGTATTTTTGTGAGTAGGGACGGTGTATGTTACAGACAAACAGTTATGTGTTATTTTGCCGGAAGGGGGAAATTACTCATTGAAATAGTGAATAGACACGTGTTCTGTCACTTAAGCCTAATGATACGGCATGTATCGGAGTGGCAGTGACTTTTGTCATCAATATACAGATAGATAATTAAAAAAAAACGTTACTTATATTGAGATTTCTGTTATTTCTGGCTGTATTTTATTTTACATAGGTATGTGGAGTACTCGGTAGCGTAGTTGGTTGACACTATATTACAAGCCGCAAGGCCACGGGTTCGATTCCCGATGAGATTATATTTTTCAGTTGACTTAATCCTTCCAGCAGCACTATGGCCCTGAGGTTGACTCAGTGTCGAACAGAAATGAGTACCAAGAATCTTCCTGGGAGGTAAGAGCGGCAGGCGCCTAAGGCTGACAATCTTACCGCCATGTGTGAGCCGATTGTCTAGAAAAATGGGAGCCTCGATGTCTCACAACCATATGGGCCTCCACGGCCTGTTACAGGGATAGTTTTACCTTTTTTTTTAGGGCTGTGATTGTTTTACGTGTAGTCTCGTCATGTAACAGACGAATCAAAATGTTCACAGAGATATTGGGTTTTCGGACTTTATCCATCGTCCTGGTTTTAAGACAACTAAGAAAAACACGACGTTTCGGAAACTGGATCACTGGATTGAGGCTAGCTCTTTCTAAGGGACCCAACAGAATAGGTGTTTTCCCTCACCTGAGGACGGAAACAGATCCAGTTTCCGAAACGTCGTGTTTTTCTTAGTTATATTAAAACCAGGACGATGGAGTCCGAAAACCCAATATCTCTGTGTGTTATACACAATCGTCAGAATCCTATAGTAACTACAAGTCAAGATGTTGCTTGCACGATAGTTGTTCATTTGTAAACTTAGACCTAAACGAAGATTTTACAAAGTTATCTTTCCCTCAAATGTTCCAGTCATTATGGTGAGACTACCGGAAGTTTCTTTTTTTCCTTGGCGCTACAGCCCCAGTGGGCCTAGACCTACCTCCATGAACTCCGATTCGGTTTCTTTACATCTTACACATTCGGTAGGACTCCTTGGGCGGGTGATCAGCTCGTCGCAAGGCCTCTACCTGTACACAAACACAGAAAAACGCACACACACAAACTAAATATCCATGCCCTGAGTGGAATTCGAACCAACGATCCCGGTTTCCAAGCGAGCGAAGATAGTACATGCCTTAGACCGCTCGGCTACCGTGACCTACCGGAAGTTACTGAGTAGTAATTAAGCAGCTTGTTCATCATTGTATGTATACAGGTGGTTTCCAATACTACTACTTCCGCTTGCTTTCAGTTAGTCTGGTCATGAAGCTTTGCATTGTCGGCATCATTGGAGCGGATTAAGAAAACTGGTTCGCACACAATTTGTAGATACGCTATCAGTAAAGTTGTATTTTACTTTTTAAAGCCATCAACACAACTTTGCGGTGTCTGACATTTTTATTTAGAAACCTATTGCATGTTTCAACCTTTTCAAGTCATGTTCAGAGGCAGAGAATAGAGCAAGACAGTAAGGTAAAAAGGTAAAGGTATCCCTGTAACGGGCCGTGGAAGCCCATAAGGTTTTGAGGTTAATTTTTTCGCTTAGTGGGGGGTGGAGTCCAACTGGGTCCACTCGGCACGGCGGTCACTGATTGGCCTATTGTAGCCTGCCCCGGGTGATTATGATGATGGAGAATTTGGTGGAATGAAGATTGGCAGGGGAAACCGAAGTACTCGGAGAAAACCCGCCCCAGCGCC
>NW_019727788.1:1163468-1163731 GCF_002891405.2 Cryptotermes secundus
GGGATAGAACCCGGGCCGCCGCGGTGGGAAGCCAGCGACTAACCGCTAGAGCTATGGCGTATTTTGAGACTTTGATGCTCCCACATGTTCTAGACAGTCGGCTCACAGATGTCGGTGAGGTTGTCAGCCTCACGCGCCGGCCGCCCTTAGCCCCCAGGAATATTGCTGGTATTTATTTCAGTTACAGGCTGAATTGACCTCAGGGCCATAATGCGGCTGGACAGATTAGGTTAATTGAAAAATCCAGTGACATCGGGAATCGA
>NW_019727788.1:1166164-1202530 GCF_002891405.2 Cryptotermes secundus
CTACTTGAGGAAAAAAACGTTTAAAACAGAGAGCCGTAAATTTCTGCTGAATGCGTTCTAGTTTGTTTGCATCAGTTGACGTAATGGAATTCCAAACTACTGAAGCGTATTCAACCTTGGATCTAACTAAAGTAAAATATAAAATGAACATGCATCCAAGGGTTGAATAGTTAAATGTGATACTGCGAATTATACCTAGCATCTTAATACACTGCGAAAATACAAAATTAACATGATCATGAAAATGAAGTTTAGAATCAAGGTATACGCCCAAGTCTTTGACTGAATATGTTCGAGTTATAGTGAAATGAAGAAGTTTGTATTCGTATATCAAATAGTTAGTTTTTCTAGAGAACGTTATAACTTTGGTTTTGTCAGCGTTGAGTTTCATATAGTTCGCTGCACACCAGCTACGTATACAGTCAACGTCAGATTGCAGAAGATTACAATCTTCAGGACAGCTAATAGCACAGTAAATTTTAATGTCGTCTGCAAAGAGTAGGTACCTGGAGTGCTTAATTGAATCACACAAGTCGTTTATGTAGACATTGAAAAGCAGAGGCCCAAGAACAGATCCCTGTGGAACACTGGACAATACTTCAAAGGGCGATGAAATAGTTTCACCATTACGGACCCGAGATTGTCTCTTGGTTAGGTAACTGCGTATCCAGTTTACATAACCACCAGAAAATCCAAGGGCACTCAGTTTGTGAAGAAGCAAAGAGTGGGGAACGAGGTCGAAAGCAGAAGTTAGGTCAGAATAAATGGCATCCACTTGACGTTGAGAGCCAACTAGGGGAGTAATAAAATCAAGATACGTTACTACTACTACTAATAATAATAACAATAATAATTCAGTTCTTTATTAATGTGCTTAGCCAACAGCCACAAGGCCAATTACGGACACAGCACAGTGTAGATAAAAGCAGTTACGTACTGGACAAACACAACATAAAGTCAAAGACTAATTAAAGGTAGGCAATGGAGGAAAAACACATTAATGCATATAAGGAAGCAAACAAAATAATAATTATAATTATAAATGTAAAAAGTAAGGAAATTACAGTAAAAACAAATCACAGAATGCACGGTGTCTTTAACCGTGATTCAAAGGAGGATGTGAGATTCTCAAGAATTATTTGGGTTGTATTTGTATCCACGCACAGTTCTGACCAGTTAGTAAGGTGATAGGATTTAATATAGGTACTTCGGGAAGTGTAGTTGCAGCCAACGAAACATTTCGTGATGGGTTCCTGCCGTCACCATCGTGATAGAGGTCTGCGACAGTGTGCAGAACTGCACTTTCTGCTGACAGGCAGAGATGGGGTGTTTGCGTAAATTTTTGTATTCGTTTCGGATTCGCACTGTCACAAGTTTTGAGAACTCACTCACGCACGGTGCTGAGCCCTTCTTGAGAAGCTTCCAGTTGTGCAGCTACTCATGAACTCTCCAGCATTTTATGGAACCCGAAGATTCATTACCGTGTTCACAAGAGCCCTCCGCTGGTCCCTATCCTAAGCCGCATCAATCCAATCCATACCATCCCATCCTATCTCTCTAAGATCCATTTTAATAGTCCATCCACCTACACCTTGGTCTTGCCAGTGGTCTCTTTCCTTCTGGCTTTCCCACCAATATCATATATGCATTCCTCTTCTTCCCAATTCGTGCTATATGCCCTACCCATCACATCCTCCTTGACTTGATCATTCTAATTATACTTGGAGAAGAGTACAAGTTATGAAGCTCCTCATTATGAAGATTTCTCCAACCTCGTGTCACTTCAGCCCTCTTCGGTCAAAATATTCTCCTCAACACCCTTTTCTCAAACACCCTCAGTCTATGTTACTCCCTTAATGTCAGAGACCAAGTTTCACACCCAAGTTTTGAGAACCCGTTACATAATGTATTTATACTTGATATTCCTAATGTTCTGAATTATTTATTAACATCAATGATAAATAAACATTCGTACTGGTTTAATCTCGTCTCGACAGATATGTTTGCTCATGTATAGAAATCGAACTGATTAGCATACGTCTTTCCGTGTGCAGTGTTACACGTGAATAGGGAAGGTACACAGAAGTGAGGCTCACGTGTAACAAGGAGAAGAATCAATTTTGTTGCATTTGAAGTTCTCACGACGGCTACTGTCTTGGGATGCGTTTCCATGTAGTCTGGTAGAAGTTTACGTACTTTTGGAGGAACTTAACTCCCTCTATCTTCTGGGCCAATGCGTAAGTCAAGCAAGCAACCGCCAAGAAGCAAGCACATCTGCTGGTTGCTTGCTTGACTTGTTCTGCGACTCGGAAGATACGCCAAGTAAACAATGTTTGAAAACACCAGATACGCCTCTATGTACTTGCTGAACACTGGGAAAGTCCCAGCTCGACCGTTAATCGCATTGTGATTGTCGTATGAAGCGATCATGTTTTGAGACTGCCATTTTGTTAAGAATTTTACTTTAGAAGGAGAGCCACATGAGGCAGCACCATCTTACTTCTGAACGTTCCGAAAGATTAATTTTCACTACCAGATGTGAGTCAATCAGGAACAGCGCGTCGAATATACCACTAAAGAGGTCGTAAAATGTTTCTATAATTAGGTACACAAGTTGATAAATGTGTACGGAGAGATTGGGACTAAATTGAAGTACGAACGAGATTTGTGGATGCTGTTTATTATAAAGATATTTTTATAGTGCAGGGAATCTATTTTTAAAATGCACCTTGTGAGGATCCATTGCGCTGACCACGTTACACCATCTGTCCGCGAAAGTTGGCACTAACTTCGCCGACAAGCGGCGATCGCTCGGTCGGTATAGTTCTCTTGCGGACTGCAGGCGACGGAGTACTGACACTTTCAATTTAGGAAGCTGATGTCCTCTTTGACAAGAGGAGGGATCTGTCACTGAAAATAATGGCTACTTCTGCTGCACCCAAACATGTCACAAAACAATCATCATTAGCGTACACCATGAAACGCAGTAGTCGCTACGCTATGAAACTGTCTTCACTACGTCATGAAATAGATCGTCCTGCATTTTCCTCTGACCGGATTCGAAGTTCCTAACAAAGCAAATCGCTGCCTTCCTTCTCCCTGCCTAATGGAAGAGCAGATGAGTAGTTTACTGAAGTCTGACATTCATCAAAGTAATATTTAAACTTAAGTTGCTTACAGAGAACACAGCTCGTCACCGGTTCAAACACCAACCGGTTAATACTGTTGGAGGCAATAACTTCTGTTTACCAAGATCATATGGAACACATAAATATGTTCTGTGGGAAAATGCTGAGTTTCTTAATGTCTGTATTCCTACATATAGTGACCACTGTATTTGAAGGATTAAAGTGGCTTTCTGTAGGTTGTATGAAGTTAATTGGGCGGAAGTATGATAACGCCGAACTCGGGGAAGTAACTTTCAGAACAGAAAGGTCATACAATTTAAACGTTTTTAGTTGTAAAATGTTTGTGTTCCTTGGATATCATCGTCTAAGAAACATTAGTATAGTTTAAATGTTTTGCTGTTGCAGGCCTGCACCTGCGCACTTTCGAGGAACCGAGGATGACGGCGGAGACGGCGCCGAGCACGGTGGCTCCTCCGGGTAGCGAGGAGGGAAGCAAGTACCAATACTATGACCCGGAGTACGCGCGCATGGAGGCCTGGCTTGACGAACACCCAGACTTCGTGCAGGATTACTTCCTGAGGTGCGATAAGTGTCGGAATTATGCACGGCGCATTGTATTTTAAGGTTTATGATCATAAGTCACAATCAGTCAGGCAATCAGGTTCTAATCACACGATTTTCTTCATTTAATCAGATGTTATTTGATTACCAGATTGAGAAAGTTAAATTTAACTTTAAAATACGTAATCCTGATATTGGAGTATCATCTATCCCTCCTTTGTTGTAGATGTTTCTCTTCCCCCCTCCTTATATATATTCTCCCCTCCTCTTTGCCGCTCATTTCTGACTGATTTGCTCACAGCATTTTAGGTCATTCTGTACCTCTTTTTCCACAGGGCCAGTAACAGATAAATGAGCCATGTTGCCGTTGTTCGTCTTTTTGTTGTCACGAGGAATTGTAAGAATCTCGGCTGCTTCCGCTTGTCGTTGAGTTGCCTGTTCTTGCTGGCAGGAAGGCGACGCGGCAGGTGGTGGACACGTGGTTGGTCTCCCATGCAACACCAACATCGGCCAACACCGGCAGCTGCGTCAGCCCTCCAGTTGCCGACCTCTCCTCTCCCAGCCACCAGGCCAACCCTGCACCCACTTCCGGTTCACTTCCGGCTAGTACAGCTCCATCATCGAGGGCCGGATCTGGGGCCACGACGCCTGTCCGCAAGATCTCAGCGCACGAGTTCGAGCGAGGGGGACTTCTGAAGCCCATCGTGAATACGATCGACGGGACTCCAACCTTTCTGTCCGTGTCTCCTACTGGGGACTGCTCCGCGACCTACACGAGCACTAGTGGCCCTGTCGGTTCAGGAGGCACACCCCTGTACCCCGGTCCTGGCAGGCCGCAGCGGCGGTCACGACATGAGCTCCGACATCTTGATGAGAAAGAACTGATCTTCGAATTGGTGGGTTCTGCTTTGTTCTCTGCTGTTACTGCAGACTGGCAGCATGTAACGTATGTACGCTTATGCAGTCTTAACGTGTCTGGAACCAGCGCATTCATTGACTGATAAATCTAATGATAAATAGATAATTTTTCACGTCACATTCCAGTTTCATCTGTGATTTATGCCCGAATTATTGGTCACATAAGTAATTACATATCCAGTTGTCTTTCAGCATATGTTTAGGATGCTTTATATTCTACCACTCACAACGTGTTCCGGTCTGTATAACTGCATCTCCATTTCCATGTTTTGCTTGCCACATTAATATGAAACGTAATTTAGCATCTTAAGTAAGTGCTGATAGAGCGGCCTCCGTAATCTAGGGGTAACGTTCCCACCTCGTGACTCAAGGTACTCGGGTTCAAACCCGGCGGAGGTCGTGGAACAAGTCCTCCGGGAGGGACTTTAAGCCGTGGGTCCCGTGTCGTAGCTTTACGGCACGTAAAAGAACCTCATGTCTCTAGGAGACCTCTGAGCTAAATTCAGGACATTTCCCGCCCAACAGTAGTCTCTAACGCCTCTGGTAGATGGGGGAAGCATCGAGATACCGCTGAGCCAGTAGAGGCCGAACTCGCTGGCTGAGTCGGGACTGATGGCACGCACCAGTACCGGTAGGGTTTAGAGACTGGTAGAATATCACAGGGGGACGCACAATGGACCAGTACTGGTCTAAGTGCATGGGGAAACCCACCCTCTCCAATAACAACAACAACAACAAGTGCTGATAGACGGATAGGCATTTCTTAGTAAACTAATATTCCAAAATGAGAAATGAGACATATTGAACCACTGGTCTCATATTATCTCCAACCATATGAACCCTGTGCATACAGAAGTGTTACGAAATGTTATCTGATCGTGCAGCAGTTAGATGTCAGTTTCTCCCCACAGTAACAGCCTCTGTGGAAAATAATACGAACTGTAATAACGGATGAATACTCATGAGACTGTGTGCAATTGATGCAGGAGGTGTCAACACTTTAAATCAGTCTCACTTCAAGTGCATGAACTGATAATATTGTAACGTGTTTTGTCTACTGAAGACGCTGTTCGGGTTGTTAATTGATTTTATTAACAACCTACAAGTCGTAACCACAGTTATAGCACTGCTACGGGTTTACACAATTTACAAACCCTACACAATAGTCTCTTCACTCTATCTTCAGTAGTCTTCACGTATTTATAACACGGGAGCTGTACAAGTCTCTGTGAATTACGCACTCCCAATGTAACTGTACTACAGCACACATACAGTCTTGAAGGCACACAATAAGTCTTCACTGGCTGACTTCTCAGTTATCGCGCACTATCACAAATTATCTCACAGAAAACCTTCTAACCACACGTTCGGTTCCTCTTTTTCTTCTTCCCGCGACTGCTGCTGTATTTCACCTGACTACTCAATACTGAATCAACAAGTCAAGGTCAAAGTCAAAATCACATTGCGACTGACGGTCGGTGAGTCTTGGTGTCGAGCCCTGTTGGGGCTCATGACCAGATATTTATTACTGCTTCACATTTACGGTCTTGTTTTTGAGGAGCACCATCTCTGACGAGAGGACGGGTCTGTCTTTTATATATGCTACTGACCCGTCCCAGCGCAGTCTTTCTCGGGTCCGAGTCCCTTGGGACTTGCGACCATATTTTACTGTCTCAGATTTGATACTTCCCTTTTCGTCGCCGCCTACGACTCGCAGGGTCATGGTGGAGGTATTCGACCGCGCCTCCACACGGGTGTGAATGAACACGAGTACTCTCGTTATGTAGCTTCCGCCCTGAGCACGCAGAAATCAGCCTATTGGCCAACAACGGACTCCATAGACAACACACTGCTGCCCAGCAACAGATATCAGGTATTGTTGTCAGGCGTGTTTACCGAGCCTCGCGCAGCAACGGGATTAGTGGGGGTATGTGACATCACTCGTACTTCCTGTTGCGCAATCCAAGCGTTCACAGAGTTGTCGCCGAGCAACGCACCGATACAATTCGCAACTCTCACGTTGCGCGCGTGCCCCAAGGCCTCTGTGGCTCAACAGTTCCTGCATAGGGCCAATACGCCACACTATTGTATTTTATGGCCCAAAGAAATTTTAGGCGTGAGGGCAGACATGTAAATGGCCCTTGTCTAGATCCTATACTACATGTATTGAGTCTTGAGAAGCGTTATGTTTGTGAATTCTGCATTCTGTGAACATGGGTAAAACTACTATATTCATAACGAAGAAATGGTTGAGAAGCTCTGTAAACCGTTGTTTTCCTATCACATTTCCTTCACAGCAAACCTTGGACTCTGATGATACTAACTGCACTCCCTCCAGGAGAGTTGAGTCTCACGCGCGGCACTGTCTCTTTAAACTTCTTCTCACTCCCAAATTAGAGAATATATATTTATTTGCCTAGCCTGCTCACTGCTCACATGTTAGTATTAGGTAAACCAAAAATTAATTACACTTCAGCTCCGTGATGTAGCAGGCTGTGCCCATAACATAAAGATTAATAACATTGTGTCGTGCTATATGTCGTCCATCGGTGAGCAACGAAACAGTGGAAATTGTTGAGACCGTTGCATAGAAGTATCCATAACAACGAGTGTTCGTTGCGTAACAATGCTCGGTAAACACTCCTCCCCGCTAGGCTGTGACGTCACGCAACAGTAGGGCGTCTATTGCTAGAAAGTGCGTAGGTAGACACACGTGACAACAATACTTGATATCTTTTTCCGTTATGTGGTCCGTGCCGAGCCTATACAAGGAGCAGGAATTAAGATTGAGTATTGAGTACGACTATTGAGTATGCAGTGCGAGTATGAGGTACGAGTTACGAGGATTGAGTATTCAGTATAAGTTGGAGTCTTAGTATAGCCACCGTCGGAGACAGTTGAATGGATTCGCCGGGATACAGTGGAAGCAGTAATTGTGATACTGCAAGTGATAACAAGTGTAGAGTGTGAGTGTGTAGAAGCGAAGCACAATAAATATTCGCTACATCCTTGACGGCATGAAGTTATTTGTCGCGTGACATACCCAACACGTGACAACATTCTATTGGCACTGCTGATGATCAACGATTGAGGACATAAGATCTGCACGTTTAGTTGTGAGAGTTATTTCATAGACATCAAGTTGGCTGAAGTGTTAACACTTCTGACTTGTATTCAGGAGTGCTTGATTCGAATCGCGGATGGGACAGAGTCTATCCTGATAGAGCTTTTATAGTTCTCCTCAGTTTGCCCAGGCAAATGCCAGGAATGAACCTTATATTAGCCCACAACAATCTCCTTCCACATCCTGTCTGATTATTTGCAGCCATACTGTCCTTTGGCACTATAAAGTATGGCTTTCTGACAGTGTCATTAAATATACAACTACAGAATGTATTGATTGTAGACTGATGGCAGTTGTGAAGTTCGCTTGGGCGCCCCTGAATTACGGAGAATGTGGATTACAACTTACTGCTAATTGATAATGTTCATGTTTGTTTGTAGGTGAAGGACATCTGTAATGAACTGGATGTGCGGTCACTGTGTCACAAGATCCTTCAGAACGTCAGTATGCTTCTCAATGCAGACAGAGGATCCTTGTTCCTCGTCCAGGGTGACAGGGGGTCGTATGATGACAACTCTAGAAGTACTAACAACAATTTGAGTTCAAGCAACTCAAAGTCGCCAAACTCTCTCGGTTCTATACCCAATAATACAGCTGCTGGGAAGCCGAGGTCCAGAAGGAATTCTCTGTCGTTATCGAGCTCGGGGAACTCGACGAGGCCCAGGTTCCTGGTGTCCAAGCTGTTCGACGTGTGTTCTCGTTCGACGCTGCAGGAGATGGAAAAGAAGGAAGAGATCAAAATTCCCTGGGGAACGGGGATTGTCGGTTACGTCGCAGAGAGCGGGGAGCCTGTCAATATACCTGATGCATATAAGGTCAGTGCTACTGAACGTCACTCGTCCCTCCAACGCGTCTGAATGGCCTCAACGGCTGTCTTGATCTCTTCTCAGTAAGAAGCCCGTTGCGAGAGATGTGTAAAATGATTTCCAGTCAGCCTGTAGCCTCCATTATATGGCAACTAGAGTCCCTAGGTTTCGGAAAGTGGGGACTGCAGAAATGTAGCAGCATCACGGCAGAAACACGTACACGTAGCAAGGGATAGGCCCAGGCAGTCGAAATGCCGTTGTACACAAGGAAGCCTGGGCGGACAGCAGTAAGGCGATGTTCTCGAGACAGAAAAATGAGGGTCATGTGTCCCGCTGAGGCCCGAAATCAAGAATGAATTTACCAGACAGCCATTGTTCTCGTTGTCCCAGCCAACCCGAAACCACCGGATTATATTAGTGCAACAAGGGACTAGGTCCTTGAAGACGGCATGTCGAACCAAGCTAGAAGAATCCTGTGACTGACGACCTACCGACCGACTGCTGAATTGCTGCTGGCCCTCGCCAGCATATTTATTCTAGATTCAGGAATTCACGGGACTCATCACCATATTTAACTCTCTGTCGGCGCTTGGAGTCCTGGAATTCTACTAAAAGAAGACTCGTCTGGCGTGCTTCTGTATGTCACTTTTTTGCGGACTGCCCGGGCAACATCGCTCAACAGAACCACAACTGTTGTGAGTATGCCCGTTGCTGTGGGTAGAAGAAGGGAACGTTGTCCCCGTGCTTAACTAATTAAGCACTACGCCATCAAGGCGTATGGGGGAGTGGATGTATAAATCCACAAATTGTTGACCTCGGCACTAGTTTTACCCCCAGGGAAAGAGCCCCCGGTACCCAATGGATAGGAAGCTTGGTGGGCCTCAGAGTCGGTCTGGACGACGTGGTGAACATAACATTCTTGACCCTTCCGGGACTCCAAATCCGACCCCTCCGTTATCCAGTCCCTAACCTGTCGCTATAGCGACCACGCTATCCCGGCTCCCCGTTCTGTAGGTACGTGTTTCTGTAACCATGGAAATGGATGACTCTGCAATATTCCTTCGGCCTCCACATTCCGAAACGTATGGATTGTAGTTGCCATATCGCAATATTCTGGATGGAAACCTGAACTTATGGTATTGTCAGTGCGTCTTTTCCCCGCATAACATTTGAACCTGTTGGAGGATTTTAATGAACATTTATGCAATGAGTGTTGCACTGTATATTTGTAATGTTAATTATCATAGTCCTTTATTTAGTATTTGTTACTTTCGTGGCCTACAGCTGAAACGTGTAAAAGTAATCTACTGAGATTCCTTTTGAATGAGTGAGCAAATACTGGAGTAGTACTATGATTAGGCCACGACCGCTTCCTTCCAGATACTTTCGAACTCGTCCTTCGTCAAGTATTCTGCCATTTGACATTGTGTACTGTGCATATATCTAAAAGGGAGACAGTGTCGTATAATCCACAGAAATTTGAACATTATAACTCGTAGTACGTAGTTTAATTTTAATGTTGAAGGAAGAGACCATTTGGGGTTCCCAGGTGTAGATGGAAAGATAGTATTAAGGTAGATTTTAAGGAAGGAAGGAAGTAGGGGCTGTTGTGAAAATGATAATGAATCTTTGGATTTGTTAAGGCGGGGAGTTTCTTGAATACCTGAGTTAGCGTTTAGCTCTCAAGAAGGGACTCCACTTCTTGGAGCTGGTTAGTCCTTAAACAGAGAGAAATGAATGCCTCCGAAGAAGTGCATGTGGTAGATCTTTATCTCCTTTTCCTTTGCTACACGGTAGCTAAGCGGATAACTGTTGTACTACGTACCACGGTGAGTTCAGTTTCTGAATGCATGAACTCTGAGGGTTCTTCTTCCATCAGATATGTTGTTTTCCTTCGCCACAAGCATAACTGTTCCGTGGTCCAACCAGCCTCCTTCTGAAGGCTCGATTTACAGAATTAAAGCAGATCAAATGTTGCCGAAATCAGTGCCAAGGTTGAAACTCCACGGAGCTATACCTTTATGCCCCGTATATATTCGTGTTACTGGAAAATTCCGTTGCAGTTCAGCAGCTAGTCATTTATCTCATATCACCGTCCTTAATTCTCCTTGTTCCTTTCCTGCATTTCTTTCATACCTTTATCTCCTCCCTTCCTCTACCGTTAAAGCAACCAGTTAGCTACATCTGTAGCCTTCAGATGGCACCCATGTAAGCGAGTGGAAACTACTACGGTGTTAGAGAGACGTAACACACACATAGACAGTAATAAACCGTCTGTATTTTATATTCTGTTTATTCATAGTTAATTAATGAGGCTGTCAGGATCTCAGGATGTATAGCTTTGAATGGTAGGACGATAATATGAGTTGATAAGGGCATGGAAGAAAGCAGTTGTGGCCTATTTCAATGTACTATCTCGGAATTTGCGTGGATGTATTGAGAAAAATCACAAAAATAAAATCCAGCAGGATAGTCGGCGACCCGGCCGAAATTCGAACTAAGCACCTTCCGAATAGAAGAGCTATTACCGCTTGGGTCGACGGGGTCGCTCAGCCTGTTTTATATCTGCATGACGATGTTTAAGCACGTGGATAACGTAACTTTAACTTTTGCTTAATGACATGTTATTGAAGCTGCTGTTCACAAAACGTAAGCCTCTGTTGTCAGTACATGAAAGTGTCCAGCTATTCTTACAAAATGTCCCCTCTTCCTCTCTGCTGTCGCAGTGTTCACAGCGAGTGTGTGTACTTGACCGAGAGTGGTTGCCTTGTACATGTCTCCTCGTCCATTCACGCTACGGTGTAGCGCACGCATGCAACTTGTGATAGCGAGCTCTCTGGCACGTCCCTTTCCGGTAGTTGTAGCAGGCCGCGTTCAGTGTATCTGTACACGTCCATCAGGCCTATTCTGACCGCTAATTACAGTTTCATTATCAGTCATTGTCATCAGCAGGGCCCGGATTTTTATGACCTGAAAATATTTAAAAAAATACCGAAAAAATCCAGAAAAAAATGACCTAAAATATGACCCAAAAATGTAATATGCAGGGCCCGGATTTTGATGACCTGAAAATATTTAAAAAATTACCGAAAACATCCAGAAAAATGACCTAAAAGAGAAAAGAAAGAACACTTCGCTTCCATGTTAATCACATTTCAGAAAACATATGAAGAAAAATTCCCTAAAATGGTCAAAAATGACAAGAATACCCTTAAAAGTCCAAAATTTTACCAAAAAATTACCTTAAACCTAAAAATGTCAAAAAATTACCTATAAAATATACATTTCTGTAATCAGCAGCTCATATCCGAGATTTATATATTTAAGAGTATCGCATAAGATACAAGGAAAAAAGATGACATGTAATCAAAATCCGGGCCCTGGTCATCAGTTACTGAAGTAATGACACTACGTACATACATACTCGTACATACGTACATACATACATGCATACATACATACATACATACATACATACATACAAGTTATAGAAATGGGATGGTTACCGTTCTTTCAAACCGTGAATTCCTGTTTCAATAGCGCTACGAAAATGCGAGAATGAGAACAAACTCATTACTGACACTCGCACCTGTAATTCTGGTAGAAGGAGAGATCTGGTTTATCAACTATTAGGCCTAACGTATAGTATAGCTCGTTTTTACGTGTGTTCGCAACTTTGTGGAGCACCTGTTAAGTTTGCTCATTACGTCTGTTCGACCGTCTGTACTCACAGAATAACTCCACACAGTTGCTGAACCGACTTCACGAAATTTAATAGTGGAGAAAAATGCGAAAATTTGCCGAGGCATCTCAGTGTTTACATAGATCGGACAGGTTTGATGACCTACATGTATTTCTACGTGTATCTCCGTAAATATTTGTCGAAGAAAAAACTGTTTTGAACAGAAGTTTTAGAGAAAAAAGAAACGTTTGTATATTTCCACGTTAAGTCGTGTAGTTTTAGAGATAATGAAACAAAAGGGATATCGTGAGTACATTTCTTAACTTGAATATTCAGCAGTCAACAGTGATCTGCACAACATTCGCAATTAAGTAAATAAACAAAGCAAAAGATTTATATTTAATATTAAATTGTATGTGAGATTTATTTTACTCTTGTAATGTAATGCTTTATTACGATACGACTCTGAAGCATATTGTGACATGGCAACTGAAATATCAGAACAGTGGAGCCAGAATAGACGGCCCTTGCTCGGGAACGGCCGATAAACACGTTGAACACGTGATGTCACAATAAAAAACTGCTGGGAATGGTTGGAGTCATGGGTTAGGTGCGAGACATTTGCCAGCTGGTAACGAAATGAGTAGAATAACACACTGTTAGAATCCGTTGCCAGGCACCGAGTAGTGAAGACAAACTGAGAAGACTTAGCGTGTGCTGTAGTGATTCGTAAAGTCTGTGAATCAATGCGGCTATTAGAGTTACTTATATTTATGATTTGTAAATTCAGTTACCAATCCAAACCCCTCATCGGGCCACCAAATACTTGGCAGTATATTTTCACCTAATAATGAATTAGTGAATGTAAATTTTCTGTTTGATTATCATAACGGGAGAGCTTTGTAGCTTAGTGTACATGACTGGCAGGGGCGTGTCGTCGCATGCAGCATCCTATCCAATGGGTACCGCAGATAAAGCGGCCGGAGCGTGATGGCCTTTCTCTGCTTTAAACAATAATAACTTACATTAGAATAAAGTTTTTGAATTTTAATTAATTATTACATACAAAATAGTAATGTTATCATTTGTTATGTTCGGATGTAAAAATGTTTGAAAACATTGGTGATGAAAATAGTTGGACCTCCGAAGGAAAGTAAGTGAGGGTAATTACAAAATGGACACTTGTGATTTACATAGGTTGATGAGTATTCCTCAGACAGTGAATTCTGGAAAGCTGAGATAGGTGGGGCATGGCATTAACGTGAGGGAGGCGAAGAAGACGTGTGAGGTTTGGTCACGAAACCTCTTCGAAAGCATGCACTTGGAAAACCAAAACAATGTGGCAAGATAATATTAAGACAAATCTTAGGAAGGTTGTGAGATTGAAATGCCTGAGGATCGTGCCCAATTGAAGGCTTTGTTACTTAGCTGTGTTGAAAGTTCGGGTTATAATGAACAGTGTGGCAAGATAATATATTAAGACCAATCTTAGGGAGGTTGTGAGATTGAAATGCCTGAGGATCGTGCCCAATTGAAGGCTTTGTTACTTAGCTGTGTTGAAAGTTCGGGTTATAATGAACAGTGTGGCAAGATAATATATTAAGACCAATCTTAGGGAGGTTGTGAGATTGAAATGCCTGAGGATCGTGCCCAATTGAAGGCTTTGTTACTTAGCTGTGTTGAAAGTTCGGGTTATAATACCGCAGTGTTAGTTGTTTTGGTAATTAGTAAAGTGTTAATTAAACTACCCTTTATATCATGTTTCAATGCTACTAATTTATGGAGCTAGTTCCAGCCAGTCAGTTTTTTATACAGAAGTAAATTAATGTTCAGAATTTCACAATCCGTTGCAAAGTGCTGGTTTCAGATTGAGTATTTTACTCTTCTACCTCATGCATTCATTCATCAGTGGCACCACAGCCTTTTGTTAGTCCTTGGCCTTTTCATCAGTTTCGTAATCTTTTTTACACAGATAGTAAGCCTCGTTGCACGAGTGATCAGCCCGTCGCAAGGCCGCTACCTACACATACAACAGCGCAAACAGAATAAACGCTCACACAGACATCTATGCCTTGAGTGGGATTCGAACCCACAATCCCAGCGTTCGAAAGAGCGAAGACTGTTCATGCTTTATACCGCGCGACCGCTATGATCGGCACTTTTCTACGTACTCTTAGTTAATTCCCGACACACGCAGTTGTGCGGAAACGCATGAAACTGAAACATTATCTTAATCTGACTGTTACTTGTAGACGAATGGCCAGAGTTTCGAATCCCGAATTGGCACTACAGCCAAATATCCTGCGGAAGCTATAAAACGACCGAAATTACGAGTTGATGATGAACCCAGGTTTAAAATTAGACCTCTTCTTGTATTCGCTTACCTTCCTAACATTTATTTTTTATGGCAACTTAAAATAGAACGTTTATTACTCAAGGATTAAAAGCGATGAAGAGCCGGGTAGCAGAAAATATCACGGAAAATCCCCACCAGTTTCATTCATAGACTAGAGGTTCCGTACTTACTTATTTACATTTCTGACGTCAGAAGACGGATTCAAGTCACATTGCGATTGATATTAAGCGTCTTTATTTTAAGTAAGCGCTTTATTATAGCATAAAGACCTGGTGGACGGGGGACGAAGGTGGAACCTAACTGGGATAGTATTGTGCCCTGATAGGGGTCAGTGACTGTACTCACCCCCTATTGGACGACCGTGGATATCTTTTAACCTGTACGGTGAAAAACATGCTTGCATAAGGGGACCCACAAAAACTCAATTACTCAAAACAACAATAAGGCTGGAGCCACACGAGCCCACAAAATGCGTCTGTTCTAACGCACGTAGTGACGTCCGTACAAGAGAGGCGAATGCTACGCTTTCTTCTGGCTCCATTGCAGACAAAAACTACGCACCGCATTCTGCAACTGTGTGATGTCCTCAGCAACGTCCGTCATAAAGTACGTTCGTTGCAACGGACGTACTTCGTGCGCTCGTGTGGCCCCAGCCTAATAAAACAAGAAAAACAATTACATCAGACAGCCAATCAGCACACACACAGCCTTAGATTACACCCCTGTTTTTAAGTTCCTACAATTTAACGACCCATAATATACTAGCCCGCCGGTCACGGTAGCCGAGCGGTCTAAGACATGTACTGTCTTCGCTCGCTTGGATCGTGGGTTCGAATCCCACTCGGGGCATGGATATTTAGTTTGTGTGTGCGCGTTTTTCCGTTTGTGTATAGGTAGAGGCCTTGCGACGAGCTGATCACCCGCCCAAGGAGTCTGACCGAATGTGTAAGATGTAGAAAACCGAAGTGAACTGAGAAGTTCATGGAGGTAAGCCTAGGCCCACTGGGGCTGTAGTGCCAAGGAAAAAAGTATACTAGCCCTAAGTGGCACAAACCAACACATTTTATTTTTCTTCTCAAAACACCATTGAACCAGAAGTTCTACCAAACTAACAACCAAGCAGTGACCCGACCACGGGCAAGTACTCACTTGTGCTGAACATAATGAAAATGACTAACAATGGCGCTATCACAACTCCTTCCCACATGCCCACTTTGCTGTAGTCCGTCCGTTCCTAGCAACTGCTAGAAATGGAATGCCTCAAACGGCTTTTTTTCCCAATTCCAAAACTCAACTTTTTCTCAAGTCACGAAAAGCTGCTTGTGCAAAATCCATAAGGTCGGCAACTTGTTGGACATTTCCTGTCGCGCGAAGCGAAACCTGACCGGATCTTTCCACTGATGCGTAAACAGTCTTTTCTAAAGACAATTCAATCGACTGACAAGGAATGCGAAGAGGCAGCCGCGGATCTGTCTCCTCGCCTTCCGGCCAGCCGCCTCGCGTTTAACCTAAGCATCCAATCATACAAAAATCATACTTAATACAGTAAAACTTGGTTATAGCAACATCGGTTTCTGCGACACCTTGTCTATTGCGTCAATATTCAATGGTACGAACTAATTCCTCATAAAGCAACTGTTTTTATACCTTGCTTAGTACGACATGCACAAATGCATCAACCTCGTATNGTTTATGTCGTCACATGAAATAGGGAGTTAGAAGCTCGCATCTCGAAGGTATACAGTTGAGATACTAACAGGGTCGTTAAATAAACGGATTCCTTGGAGGTGAGTCCTTCGCTCAGCTACTCAAGAATTGCACAAGATTTTATGGAACCCGAAGGTTCATTACCGTGTTCACAATAGCCCGACACTGGTCCATATGCTAAGCCACATGAATCCAGTCCAAATCATCCGTCGTTGCATAGCAACACCAAGTCTTGTTGTGAGATATACGTCAGCTAGCGAGGACAAACCGCTGAACACGGAAGCCGAGGAGTCTGCGGCGTTGGAAGCCGTTACCAGACAACCGGTGAAAACACAGCAGACTTAGAAGGCTCAGTGCGTGCTGTAGTGATATGCTAAGTGTGTAGATCGTTGAAACTGTTAACAGTTACTGATAGTTAGGATCTGTAAGTATGGAGTAAAATGCGATTACCAGTTCAAACCCTGTCTGTAGCCACACTCAAACACTTGACAGTATTTACAGTTACACATATGTACACAGTATTTGCAATTTTACATGTACGCATTTTACGTAATAGTACTTACTATATATATACAGTGCATACAACCAACGAGGAAACTTCGTAACACCGCTTGGCGGGAACAGCATTCCTCACAGATTGCTGCTTAACTGCTGATAGCAATATGAGTCATCAGCGCTGATAAACGCGCACCTTCAGTTGGCCTGATTTTGTTATTGAGTAAGTCGCATTAATAGTCAGTCTTCGTTATAGGTGTCGATAGGCGTTCGACATTTATACTGAAATGAAGTTCACTATTGAACAGCGTGTGTTCATTGTCGAAACTTTTGCAAGGAAGAAAGTTGTAGAAAATTTATCCTTAAGTTTCGTCGTAAATATCCCGACTCCCCTATTCCCACAAAGTCGTGTGTATCCAAGCTTGTGAAAAAGTGGCGGGCCACAGGGGTAGTGTGTGACATAAAGAAGCAATCGAAGAAGGTTGTGCTGACTGAAGTAACGGTTCGGGATATTGAGGCACGGCAACAGATCAGTTCTCGAAAATCGTTAAGACACTTAGCACAAGAAACCGGTGTTTCGCTAGAAAATGCTTTCACGGCCACAAAATTAATCAAATTTCGCCCCTATAAAATAACAGTTGTGCATTAGCTGAAACAGCCAGATTATGCAGCAAGAATTCGATTTTCGAAGTGGCTGCTGCAAAATGTGCACGATGGAATCGTGGATCCACAGCTTCTGTTCATGACTGATGAGGCGTGGGCTCACGTTAGTGGTCATGTCAGTGCACAAAATGGAAGAATATGGGGCGATGTAAATCCTCAAGCTATACAGCAAGTGCCATTACATTGTGAAAAGGTGGGGGTGTGGTGTGCTGTAAGTCCGCGGCGAATCATTGGCTCTTTATTTTTTCACGAAACCGTGAACTCTGACCGCTACGTTAATGATGTACTGAATCCGTTCTTCAGTCAGCTGACTGCTGAAGACAATGTGGGTATTTTCAGCAAGACAACGCTACAGCAGATACAGCTAATACAACCATGGTCGTAATACGGGAAATGTCTGAAGAGAGACTAATCAGCAGAGGACTGTGGCATCCCAGATCTCAGTTTTGTGATTTTTATTTTTCGGGAAACCTGAAGGGAAAGTTACAAAAATAATCCTCGCAACACTGAAGCTGTGAAGAATGACATAACACGCCACTTTTTCGCAAGCTTGGATACACACGATATTGTCGGAACTGGCGAGTCAGGATATTTAAGACGAAACTTACAGATACATTTTCTGCAAGTTTTTATCCTTGCAAAAGTTTCGACAATAAACATGCTGTTCAATAGTGAACTTCATTTCAGTATAAATGTCGACCGCCTATCGACACTTCTAACACAGACTGACTATTAATGCGACTTACTGCAGTGACAAGATCAGACCACCTGACGGCGCGCGTTTATCAGCGCTAAAAACTCGGTTCTGCTATCGGCAGTTACAGCAGCAATCTGTGTGCAATCTTGTTCCTGCTCAACGCTGCTGCCAGGTTTCCTCGATGGTTGAACGCCATGTATATAATTGATATTGTTGCATGTAGACCCGTTTCTAGGCAACAACCGCGAAATAAGCAGTTATACAACAGCCGTTACTATGTAATTGCTCTGTAAACAACGGCCGTTGCTAGGTACTGGCCTCAACAGACGCACACGCAAGAATGCAGGAACTGTTGGAAGCGGTATTTTCTTTGCGGCCCGTGCCGAGGCTACATTACGATTACGAGAGTCTCGAGACGGCAGGGAGAAGAGTAGGAGGTTGGTGCGAGATAGCCGCCAGCCTGGAAGTTAGTTGTGAGAGAGTCGCCGGCCAGTAATGGCGTGAACACGGAAGCTGAGGTGTCTACGGCGTTCATAGCCGTTACCAGGCGACAACCGGTGAAGACGCAGCAGATTGAGAAGACTTCGTGCATGCTGTATTGAATTGTAGAATGTGAGGTAGTGATAGCGCTATAGTTAGTTTTATCTACCTTCTGTCAGCGTTTAATAAATCCAATTAACAATTAAACCCCTGCCTATAGTAACTCATACACGTTGCATATACGTACACACATATAAGAGGCTTCTTGTCAGTCCGAGCTTTACACAGCTGATTTTGCCTTATCTTACACAGCTCACGCTACAACGGCAGCTTAGTTACTTGAACCGTCGTAACCTTGACCAGCGCCAAGTATAAACCTCTTGTGTTTTCTGTTATATTCATCTGCAGTCCGTTTGACAAGCAGCCCAGCGCGCTTTTCGCAAGTGAATGTTGTCACAGCTGATATTAATGTGAACAGAATGGCTCGACGACTGGAGGGGAACATAGGGACAGTATGCTGGAGGGAGAAGTGCAGTACGTTGAGTGAGATGGAAGAAGTCGATGCGTGGGATTTCCTTTTCATGGCCCCAGTGAAGCGAAGGTTGCCACTATCATCATTCATGAGCAGAATATGGAGGGCAATGTAGGAAAAAGTAAGAAGACAGGGAAGCGTAGCAGCTCGAGGGAGATGAGAAAGGGGATGGACCCATGTGACCGAGGAAAACCCCGAGAAACCTAGTCAGCACAACCGGTCCGTGGGCCACATTTGAAATCAGACACCTCCCGAATACGAAGCAGGAGTGCCAACCTTTCATTCGCGACTTTCAGTGGCAAAAATGTTTAACAGGTACTATGTAGGCCCGCCTGTTATAGTACTAACTGCGATTAGTCTTTCCATTTGTCGTCATAGAAAAAACGTTCATGTTTCTTTCGAATCTGATTCTGTTATGTAGAATTTGAGGTTCTTACAGCGGTTAAATATAGCGCCTTATAGTCCGTTGAAAGCCTACATACTTTTCGGAGGAAAATTTTATAACTCCATCTTTAGGGTTTGAAGATGTTCCTTCGAAACATCAGTTGTCTTTCAACGGACTACACTGAGTTATATCACAGAAGATATAAATCTTTATATATTTCAATTTTCGCTTTCGGTATTGTGAAAATTGTAAAGTCTGGGAACACCATTTCTGTTACACACTCGCTCCTCACGGACTGGAAGACTGGCACTGTCAGGTGCAGACTTTAGAATATATATGTTATTTTGTATGCATGGTGACACGTAATTAACATTCAGATTCTGGTATGTCAACGACGCATGCAGCCACTGTCATGTGCCCAAAAATAAATGGTTCCCAAATTTCAGTTTTTAAATTATCAAGAATGCAATGGCTTTTCTGATTAAACTTCTGAGCAGTGTACAGTTATGTTTAAAATTTCGACATTTTGCTGTAAAATAATTATTTATGGACAAGAAGCCGAAACGGTATTACGTCCAAGTAGACATTTTAAACGTAAAATATGAGCAGTTCTATCAGACGTCAGCAAAACATGCATATGATTATTAAGTTTGTAATGGACATAACGAAGTGGTAACACCTAGCATGAATCTGCGATATGGGGTTAATGTTACACATATTTTGATGAAAGCATTAAAAGAGGAAAAGTCTTAGATGAAACTATTCAGACATGTGGTGGTGGTGTTCGCCTGAAAGGTGCCCAGAGCCAGTAAGAGCGTCCTGTCGCAGTGACTTTCCAAATGCGATATTCCATTGGAGCTGTCATACTCTGTTCACAGGCTGCCTTCCAACATGATACGCATAATGGGGTCGCGTGTCGTTATTAATTAGACAGAGACATTTCGCCATTGGTTTATGTTGCGGCTAGGGACGCCGTGTCAGTAACGCAATTATTCAGTCTGCGTTAACATCACATAGCGTCCCAGATATAGCTCTTGTAATCACTAACCGAGAATTTGCTAACACAAAATACCACCTGATTCGATGATAGTTTACTGGACATTACCTGAAAGCGTGGAAAGGGGAGAACAAAGACCATGGTGATAGGAACGAATTCATAAAAGTAACTCACGACTTTCGAAACAAACCAGTGGAGTGAGAATGAGGATGTAGGTACGTACGTATAGTTCGTCCCGTATTTTGTTAAATAGCAACTATGAAGCCATTTTGGAATGTGAATGTAAAGCCCTAGCCATAGCTCAAGCGGTTAGTCGCTGGCTTCCCACCGCGGCGGCCCGGGTTCGAACTCGGGTCTGGTCAAGTGGGATTTGTGGTGGACAAAGTGGCGCTGGGGTGCGTTTCCTCCGAGTACTTCCGTTTCCCCTGCCAACCTTTATTCCACCAAATTCTCCATCATAATCACCCGGGGCAGGTACAATAGGCCAATCAATTGCCGCCGTGCCGAGTGGACCCAGCTGGACTCCACCCCTACTAAGCGAATTTTTTAAATTAATGTATTCATTTGTGGCTTATTTAACGGCGCTGACGGTATCTCAGACTTTGTAGCGTCGACTACTATGCTGAAAAGTGAATAATGATCTAAAAGGAAGGCTCATGACCTAATTAGAGGTACTATCCTGGAATTTCGTGGAAGGGCTGTAGAAAACCACAAAAGACTGTAGTCGAGGTAGTCAGTGTTTCGGCCGAGAACATTATCTGGCATCTCCAGAATAGCAAACGTTACAGCTTGATCCAGCTTGCTGTGTCTCACATGTGGGGAGTGGAGATATGGCTCCAAGCATTCTTAACCTCGGTGCTAGACTGAGGTGAATGGTCAACTTCACACCGCGTCCAGGGCATAGAGTATGCGTACGCATTGGAGTTGGGTGCGCCCCACGGCCTGTCTGGAAGTTGTGGCGAGGAAAAACATTCCTGCTACCGCCGAGACACGAATCTGGGTCGTACAGCTCGCAGCTAGTGACAGTCTAAAAGGAAAGAAGATAAATGTCATCATGGCGATCATCATCACGATCTGCCCTTCCAAAAACTGAACTCGGGGAAGAGGTTAGTTAGTTATTAGAGAGGGTGGGTTTCCCCATGCACTTAGACCTGTAGTGGTCCATTGTGCTTCCCTCTATGATTTCTACCAGTCTCTATATCCTACCGGTATTGGTGCTTACCATCAGTCCCGCCCAGCCAGCGAGACCGGCTCTACTAGCTGAGAAGTATCTATAATGCTTCCCCCATCTACCGGAGGTATTAGTGACTGCTGTTGGGCGGCAAACGTCCGCAATTTTGGCTCAGTGACCTCCTTTGGAGATATGAGGTTCTTTTACGTGCCGTAAAGCTACGACACGGGACCCACGGCTTAAAGTCCCTCCCGGAGGACTTGTTCCCTGAACTTTTCCGCCCTTAAAAATTCGACGACCTCCGCCGGGTATTTGAACCCGCGTACTACGAGTCATGAGGTGGGAACGTTACCTCTAGACTACGGATGCCGCTTCGGGGAAGAGGTTACGAGACCGATCCTCGCAATGGCTGCTTGTGTGACGGTGTGATTGAGCCATACACTAGGACCTTACATGGGTTTGTTAATATGTTAGGTCCTGTTACTCCTAATCGTGTTACTAAGGTTTCTTCGTCCTTTCTCATTTTTATGCCCCCACATTTCTATTCTGCAGAAAATTCCCAGGATCATTTCTTGTTGGTCAATACATGGAGCGTGGAAGTGCTGCAGACTGCTGGATACGACCAAAGAGGATAGCTTCAGTGACATTTCATAAGTGAGTCAGTGGGGATTAGCTTGTGGCGGCTATTATAAAGTGTTAAAGGAATTACCATAACACAATTACACACTACGCAATATATCCCCATCCAACATGAAAATAACGTGAAGCAATTTCTAGTTAAACCCCCTGTTGCCCAGGATCATAGACACAAAACAAAGCGTTTGAAGGAAACGTCGCTACGATGCAAATTAACCTTTCCACTTTAAATAGCAGTTAATCTGGATTTTGTTGTTTATGTTTCCCGAAATTCAAAGAACTAGTTCAATTTGAAATATGGTTACACTCCTAGTATGGTTTCACAGTCATGCTGAAGTAATATTGGGATCTTAACGTCGTTTCATAGTCATTTTTATAGTATTGGAATCTTAACGTGGTTTCATAGTCATTTTGTAATAGTATTGGAATCTTAACGTGGTTTTGATAGTGTTGGAATCTTAATATGTTTTCAGTGTAATCTTGAAACAACATCGGAATTTTGCCGTGGTTTCAGAGTCATCGGGTAAGGACATTGGAGTCGTAATGTGGTTTCAGTCACTTCATCGACAAGTGCTTGATTTCTACTTTTGAACGGTCTATTATTTAGCGATGCTATCAACATATACGAGTAATGTTGGTGGCAATACGTGAATGACGAAGATTGATTTCCAGCATAGCAGAAAAAAATGAAAGAACCCCAAAAAGTCTTGTGTTGGCTAAAGTGTGTGTTCTATTATGCCACAGGGAACCGGCGGTTAACCTTTTTTGAACGCCTTATTTTGGTAATTACAACAGTAATGTTTTTATAATTGTGATGAGACTAGTGGTAATATATCTGCCACTTAACCCTTACTTTTCTCGGTAATTCATAAATCTGTATAATTGTACTCAGAAGAAAGTTTACAGTGAAGTTTCCAGGCAGGTCGCAGTTCTCATTAAGTTTAAATGTAATTTAAAGTACGCGAGGCAGCCTCGGTCCTGGTAATTTTGTCTGCTGGCAATCCTTGCCACTCGAGAAACCCAAAACAAGTTATGCCACGTTTCCTGACCTCTGTTGCACGGCGCAGTAAATTAACTAGTTCTCCAAGTCTATCTTCTAACTTTTTACTTTTATGTACTTTATCATGGTATTAACGAGATTGGTAATCTTAAGCAGGAAGTCGTCTTGAATTCATTACTTTCTTAGGTCGCTGCTACAGGCGATTGTTGGATTAGACCTAAAGCTAATCCGTCACTGCTGCTTTCCGATGTCTCTTTTCTGTTAGATGTGTCAAAGAAGATGCTCATCCTCAGCGTTCAAATGGTCCCCGGTTAGACACTCGGCTGTTCTTCGCGTTTTTCCCATACCGTTCAAGCAGGTAGTAGGACAACAGCTTGATCTTTTAAAGCACAGTACCTAATTATATGTACCACCCGCTGTAACGTTAATAAACTCTGCAATTTGCTTACAGTGTATATTTATGGGCTTAATATGCCTATTCAGAATTATAATGGAGGCGCATTGGGATAGAATATTTAAATATTATATCGATAATTTTCATGCTTTAAAGGGTTAACGTAGAAACTTTCAGGACGCTTCTTTCCGTGACCCTGTGAACTTATTCAGTTATCATATGGGTTCACAGTCATCCATGTAGTTTACAGTAGTCGTAACATCTCTGAATAAACAAAAAGGACAACCGTTCAGATGCGCTATCAGCCATACCCAGCGGTTGTATTCGTAAAGTTCCTGATTGTAATTTCGCGGTTGCTTGTAGAATGCAGGATAATGCTTGGAAGTAGCATACACTTGTACGTAGCGCGAGAAATTGTTTGTGTAACCACTCTGTCGTGTTCTTATTGGTAGAAGGCAAATTCTATACATATTGTCGCGTGTTTCAGTGACTGAGACGCGGGTTTGATTTGGTGAATCGGTTTATTGGATCTTCACTAGTGGCAACTACAATTACTTCTTAAACTCTCAAGGTTACTGTAACTATAGCATATGTAATGTCACACACTAAGTCTTCTAATTCTTCTTCTGCCCACGCTGCAACAGCAGCGGAAATCAAGTGAAGTCAATTCCCAGTCCTGTATTCTTTCATATACTCTCAGCACGGACCACGCACAGAAAACACAGCCCCTCTATTGTTATATGACGCATACCACTTTGAAAACAAGTCACTTGTTAGCTATGTCACCCGTCCATTGGTGCGCTGATTGTTTCCTAGCAACATGCTATAAACATTCGTCATATTGTTGCGTGACCTTAAGCGAGAAGGTGTTTATCGCGCCGTTGCCTGTTTATACACGATATAATATTTAAATGTTTTACGCTGTTTATGTCGTTATGTTATATCCATCTGTTTCCATATAAACATGTAGTTTTCACGTAGTTCATAGGTGGCAGTCTAGGCCATTTATACTTGATTTTCTTTTCAAATAAAAGAAAGCCATCTGAGGGATGTAGGTGGAAACCAATGCTTTTGAGGCATATACTAAATCCATATTTAGGGCTGATCCTGAAGATGGACGCATCATATTCCTCTGAAACGCTGGTTTGTACGTACAATATCAAGTGGTGTGACAGTGTAGAATCTGGCACTGCTTTATTGGGAAAATAAGGAAATTATGAAGGGTGACGATATGAATGTGAATTTCAGTGAGCCCTTTTCCCTATTATAAAAAATAAATGTAGCAGTCGTTGTTAATTTATGTATCACAAACTTCACAGAGTGAAGTCATCTGCTACACTGCTTTAGTACATATTTCCCTATGTTCAAACAGCTTTTGAGGAGAGTTGAGTTCGTGTAGGAGCAAAAATATTTTACCTTATATCCTATATCATATGTATACGTGTATGTTGCTGTTTCGTCACCAAAATGCAGGGCAAAATCATGACATAAAGATAGCAAACAGATGTTTTTAAAAATGTGGCACAGTTCAGATATTTGGGAACAACGATAACAGATTGAAACCTGATTCAGGAGGAAATTAAGAGGAGATTGAACTCGGGTAATGCTTGCTACCATTCAGTTCAGAACCTTTTGTCTTCTCCTCTGTTGTCCCAAAAAAATAGAATATAAAAAAACTATAATTTTTCCTGTGGTTCTGTATGGGTGTGAAACTTGGTCTCTGACATTAAGGGAGGAACATAGACTGAGGATGTTTGAGAACAGGGTGTTGAGGAGAATATTTGGACCGAAGAGAGATGAAGTGACAGGAGGTTTGAGAAAACTGCACAATGAGGAGCTTCATAACTTGTACTCTTCTCCAAGTATAATTAGAATGATCAAGTAAAGGAGGGTGAGGTGGGCAGGGCATGTAGCAAGAATAGGAGAGAAGAGGAATGTGTATAGGTTATTGGTGGGAAAGCCAGAAGGAAAGAGCCCACTGGCAAGACCCAAGGCATAGGTGGGTGGATAATATTAAAACGGATCTTAGAGAGATAGGATGGATTGGTATGGATTGGATTGATGTGGCTCAGGATAGGGACCAGTGGAGGGCTCTTGTGAACACGGTAATGAACCTTTGGGTTCCATAAAATGCTGGGAATTTCTTGAGTAGCTGCAGAATTGGCATCTTCTCAAGAAGGGCTCAGCTCCATGAGTAAGTAAGTAAGTATCCTATATCATTGCAATATTCTGTCGCTGCAATAATACATGTAAAGTTATGCTTCCTTTTCAGGATGACCGATTTAACCATGACATTGATGCGCGAACAGGGTACAAGACACGGACTTTACTTTGTATGCCCATCAAGGACTTCAATGGCGATGTTATTGGAGTGGCTCAGGTAAGTTTGGCTCAAAAATTGGTGTAGAGATGGTAGTTTGCCAAAATTAGGAAGCTTTTAAACCCAGTAATGCAGTGGATGGTGCACAGCTGGGCCCACTTCTCTTTTCAGATACAAAGAAATGATGGAAAGTAACTCTGTAAGCTTCATTCCAAAACAGAGGGATAAATGTAATTTAATCTGTGTGAAACAGATTGTGTAAGTTTAAGAGATTTTTGTGGTTGTGATTGCTCATATTCCAGTCATCTGAGTTGTGACACAGTGTAGATTTGTAGGTAGAGACCAACTTCTGAGAAGATTGTACTATCTTCAGCTTCAGGATTGAAGTGTGTAGACTCAGAGAGAATTTCTTGAGTATATACACAAGTTGCAAGGAAGTTTGTGATGAGGCCCAAGGGAGGGGGACAAATGTGACTTATTATGGCTCAATGTGGGCAACTGGAAAGAATGGGTAATGAAGTGTTGCTTTTAAAGGACGTATTAGTTTTTGTCACATATGGAGAATGGAATAGTGACAAAGGACGGGCCTTTCCATGGGCACAGTGTTCTTTTCAGGAGGAGAAATAGAGCGTTGAGAAAGGAAGAGGGGTAAAAGATGGCCCATCTCAGGGCTCCCATAAGATTTCTTCACTGGAAGGAAATTTGAACCAGAAAATTGGGAAGAGAGCCTTTTTCAGGACCCTAGCAGGCAGAAAGTGGGAAGGAAGGCCTAAGAAAATGATGTTAGAGGAAGTAATTTGGTCCTTGGAGATGACTTTCTTCTCCCTTTCTGTCAGGGAGTGGATGAAAAGCTTCCACATTATGCTCAGGGGGAGCCATCAGCAGGTGCATAGTGACTTACCTCTAATATCATAAGTTTAGAAATGTTCAGCAGTTTTTGCATTACTTCATGACATTATTGACCCTACTTAAAAGATTCTTTAGTTTAACTAAATATTGTAATGGTGCTATCTTAAATTCTCAACTGAGAGATTATTTCTTTAAGAAAATTTGTCATTGTTTTCCTCAGTCACTCCAGGGAAGTATTAAGAAAGTATCCTAAAATAGGCAACAATTTCTCATTCAGTGTTCAATTCAAGTTTCCAGTCAAAGTCATCGGACCGAACAGTGTTATTAAATAAGTTAAGAAACACAACATGCATTTGAAATGTACCAAACTGAATGTGGCAATGTTTACTTCTGCATTATTGCTGTATTTATTGATTTACTTTGTTATCGCAGTGTGCTGTTCGCTCCTCTGATCTGCATAAAGCTGAGTCACTCCTGTTGCAGGTGATCAACAAGCAGAATGACAACTGTTTCACAAGTAACGATGAGAAAGTGTTCTCCAGCTATCTGCAGTTCTGTGGCATTGGGCTGCGGAATGCCCAGCTCTATGAGAAGAGTCAGCTTGAAGTGAAGCGGAACCAGGTTCTTCTTGATCTCGCGCGAATGATCTTCGAAGAGCAGAGCACCATCGAACATATGGTGTTGAGAATCCTCACGCACACTCAGTCACTCATACAGTGTCAGAGGGTTCAGGTGTGTGCTTAATTGCTAAGCAAGAAATGTTTCACATCTCTGGAGAAATCTATGGGACAGCCAATAGTACCAGTAGATGTTTCTCTTTTTCCCTGAAATGAATATAATGACACAAAGGATGGGTGTGTCCTTTTGTTGGGCTGTCTTCACATCACTGAAACTATTTCACAGATGTCAATGAATCTGATGTTTGATACCTATATTATTCATTCATTTCCTTTATTTTTCATATATCCATACAGGTAACAAATCTAGGATGTGGACGTGGTCCCTTTGAATATAGTTATATCAAGATACATAAACAAAATTACACGCGTCACATAATCAAAATCACTTACATTAATCGATTAACATAAATGATAATATAAAGTAAAAATTTTACACACTTATGACCAATTATGTTGATAATGTTTATTCATAGAATAAAAGGCATGATGATGTAGAAATCTCTTCAATGCAGATTTAAAACTTCTCACATCAGTAGCCAACATTTTTAATGTTTGAGAAGATGATTAAAAACTTCAATACCTGCTACGTACGCACCTTTATTGAATTTTGTTAGGTTAACTGCAGGTAAATATAGATTATTGAGGGCTCTAGTTTTGTATTTGTGAATCTCATTGTTAAAATTAAATAAATTAAAGGGTATGTATTCTTTAAATGCTAATATGTTGCTTTCTTTGCAGGTATTACTAGTCCACAAAGCTTCAAAAGGTAGTTTCTCACGAGTATTTGACTTTGAAGCCAATGACTTGAATGGGGAAGAGAACGATGCACGTACCAGGTGAACAACTTAAACATGTATACCATTAATTATTCATTTATCTGCTGTAGTCATATCTTATGACTGGGTGCAGTATGCTTGAGACTAGCTCTTTCTAACGGGCCCACCTGAGTAGGTTTATCCTGCTCCATCCACCTGAGGACGGAACGGATGCAGTCTCAGAAACGTTGTGGTTTTTGTCTTCTATATACCAGACGATGGATAGAGTCGAAAATAAGCCTAGTGGCACTGGGCAGTATGCTTGTATATTTGTACACACATGTGAACATTGAATTTTATAGGGTTAAGAAGTTAATTGCTAAATCCATGAAGCTGATATCTTGAGTTATGTGTTCATTTTGTCATTGCATAAGTACGTGCTGCAGTATTACAGCCCTCACCCATAAGCATCCACTGACTTTCAGGAAACTTTTTAAAGAAATAGTTCCCTTGCTGTCTGTTAATTCTGTGTATTAATATTGTTATATTATAAAGTACATTATCTGCTTCCATGTGTGTGTAGCTGTTTTCTTGCAGTTGTAGTAACACTGATATCTGCAGTCATAAATTTGTTTATTGATCATAATTTAATTTTTCAATTTTTTAGCTTTGATAACGTGCAGTGATTTAGAGACATTGAACTAAGGGCTGTGAAATACCTGCAATATAATAGCTTTGTAACTGCCACACAAATATTGCAGTCAAAAGTATTTAATTTTATACAGTATTAGAAATTGGATTCTCAGGAAACAGGAGAATTTTACAAGCTTTTACATGTCATGCACACGTCATTTGGCAGATGACACAGTTCGTCTTCCCTCAGAAAAATGTTTTGTTAAGATAAAAGGAAAATTGTAACTCACTAATCAACATTACTAAATCTATGGACTAGCGATATCGTTTAGAAGCTATTTATCAGTCAGCTAATCAAAATATTCCTGGCATTTTATGAAACTGGAAAGTTCAATGCCATGTATACCAGTTCCTTCCACTGGACTCTGTCTGTCGTGAGTGAGATAAATCCAGTGTGTATCCCTACCCTTTCTTTAATATCCAGTTCAATATTGTCCTTCCATCTGTATCTAGATCTCTGTCTTCATCCCCTTTCTTCAGGTGTTACTGTCCAAAATGTTATATGAATTTCTCTCTCCTTTCTTGCATGTTATATTACCCATCAAGAGTAATGATGTTAAAAATGAAGTTATTTCTTTTATGATAATTGTAGATAAATGTGTTATTCTTTCCTTGGTAATCTACTGGAAAAGTCTGAAATGTGGAAGAATAATTGCAGTGTGCCTTCTGTTTCTGTTAACTCTCATATTGCTGCTGCTATCTTGCACTGTATATTGCTGATAGCTGTTTCTTCTCTTACTTTTGTCTTTGTTTTTTCCTGATAATATATAAATATTTGCTGTGTTTGTTCTTGTTTCAGCCCATTTGAGAGTCGATTCCCCATCAATATCGGCATTACGGGTTATGTAGCCACCACAGGTGAGGTATGTAGGGGAGTGGGCCTGACTCCTGCTGCATGTAGTGAGTGGCTTATTCGTTGTGTGTCTATCAGCATGGAAGATGTAAGGCAGCTTGGTAGTGAATTTCACTGTTACTTAACAATGAGTTTTGAGGAGAACTCTCAAAGCCTACTATCCTGTTCCATAGATTTCTTGTATTTTATATCTGTTATTAGTAGTAGTGTTATTTCTGTGAAGAACTGAAACAGATTTTATTTACATAACATTTGTTGGATATAACCTTAAAGTTTGCACCATCACCATATTTGTAATTATTTGATTTCGTGCATAAAATGTAGGAATGTTTTAGCTTTATCTCTACCAAATTGTGCCTTCATTAGTTATCAAAATCAGACGAATAGCTAAAAACATTTTTCACTTGATTGGCATGTTATTATTTTACATTATACAGAAATTTTGCCTCTACAAGATTTGCTTATGTTTTGAAGATCTGTTGTCATGTATCATTTCAGGAACCCAAATTTAGTGGCACTTGTGACACTCCACCTTACAGTTTTGTGTATCTGCCATGTCATTATTACTGATTGTAATTAATATTACTGATCAGTATTACTATCAATATTACTGATATATTAATTGATGTGTCTATCAGTGGTTTAATGTTCCTGAAAATTGGTCAAGTTGTCAAAAACTTGGAATGGGGGGGGGCGGTTGGTCAGAGACAGACTGACATGCAATCACAAAGCATAGTTATCTCAACTGCATGCTTTCCTTTAGGAATGAAAGTAGGCTGAAAGGAAAAATTGAAACCACGAGAACTCAGTTATTAAAGTGATGCCTTATGAACTGGATATTTGGAGTCATTTTCTCAGCAGAGATATTTAATTTCTTCCCATGTCCAAAATGTCTTTAGGGCCAAGTAAGCCTTCAGCATAACCACTACTGGGTTTGTTTCCTCTGATGTGAAGGGAGTAAATGTAAGTAGAGCATGAAGTCATTTGTTTGCCAACATCTGGAAGAATGCTTATAATTTTACCTTTGCATTCCTAATATAAGTTAGTAACTGTTTTGCTTGACATGACACTTTCATGGTAACTAAATCCACTTGAGCAAGCAGCCACATCAGTTCCAAGCAGAAGTCAAATTTTTGGAGTCTGTCTGTCAATAGGGATTGATGTCATGTCATTGCCTGAGAATATCTTAACACTTTAATGGTTATTGGTACGTGTAAATTTCATTTAGAAATAGTATGCTAGTAAATATTTGTCATTTAATCGGAGTAATACTTGTGTGTAATTCAAAATAATTCATCAGATATTCTTGTATTCATTATATCTTCTATAACAAGCAAATAATTCACTCCCAAGCTGTCTTCGCTGTAGCATATTGTTATACTTTGAGGAACATTTCCATGTGAAAATTGTACCTACTATTTTGCTGTGTATTTAATTTTCTGTTCCTTTTCATTTCTGTATTAAGGTAATGAACATGAGAGTGTGACATTACAGCAAGATAACACATATTTCTGCTGCAAACACTCCAATAAATTGGCAAGGAATAGAATAGAATGCCCTTTAGAACAGGTCATTGACATATATGTGTCAGGGATCCAATGCAGCAAAACAATGTTTTTTTTTGGGGGGGGGGGAATTTAACATTAATATTTCTTATACAAATTAAATTGATGGCACTCTTACTATACTTGAAGGCTCAACTCAACGCTTGTTTCATCTCATTAAGCATTTACCATACTTGGCATGTTTCAGTAAATTGAATGATTAGTTTTGAACCTAATATGGGCAAGGGGACTTTTGGTCTTGCAACCTCATGTTAGAAGGAAGGAGCTGTGTCTTAGAGGTTTAAAGAGCCAGGCAGTGGTACTGACCAGTTATTCCCCTCTAGTATTTATGTGTCATGGGGTATTCAGAGTTTTGATCCCCTCAGCGCTTAGGTATATACACGTATGTTAATGTAACAACAGATCTAATCCCTTCAGTGCATAATGCAGGACTGTAGGTAGTGGTGCAAAGCTGAACTAGATTCTAAGTGAATATTGTGTTGATTACATCTATGTATTTATTTCTGTCACGTGATTATAACATCAGTTTCATGGCAGAATTAATATTCTGTGCTTCTCTGTATAACTGTTTGGAACATATTACTGTTAAATTTCAGTTTATGTTTACATTGTTGCATTTATTATTTTATGAGTAGATAGTATCTTCAATATAAATATTAAATGCTCAGAAACTGTTGTCTGGTGTTCAGTAATTTGGTTGAAATACAGCTACCTCATGCAGTTTTTTTGTGTATTTTAATGGCGTAAATATTTTACATTATTACATATCTTGGGTAAAGCAGGCACTTTTAAGGAAAGGTGATAAAATTTATTACAAACACTGCTTTTGTCATTCCCCTTTCTTCCTTTGGCGTTTCTGCATTTATCTAGGTCATCTCGCCACCATGCCTTTCCTTCTATCTGTCTCTTCCCAAAGCTCCTTCTCCTCCTCCTCCTCCTTCTCTATTCCCATATTCTTCCTTCCTTATATGTAATGTCTTTCCTAGTCTCTTCTTTCATTTTGATCTCTTTCTTCCTCATGGTATTTTCCTTCTAGTCTTATATTCAGAACTTCCTTTGGGATTCGACCTTCATTCATTCTGAGAACATGCCATACAATATTATTCTATTATTAATTTTTCTCAGTTCTTTTTGTTATTCTTTCTCTTGTTTTTCTTTGTATTCCCTCTTGAAGTCTGACTCCATATTCATGCCCTCTAGGAGGGGAATGGCATTGGATTGGAGGAAAGTGGAGTGAATGTTGACACTACTTTCAATAAACAACCAAGCCATGGAATGCTTAAAAATTACTTTTAAGTCTGGACTTTACTCTCCATATTGCAATCTGGAGGAACAAGCTTTTGTAGAAGTGTATAGAGTGAATACGTTGTGTTTCAGACGGTAAATATTCCAAATGCCTACGAAGATGAGAGGTTTGACCCCTCAGTAGATGATGGTTCATGCTTCCGTCACAAGACCATCCTGTGTATGGCGATTAAGAACTCCTCAGGGCAAATCATAGGTGTCATACAAGTAAGACAACTTACGTACATATCTGCTTACATGCATATCTTAATTATATACATGTCTGACCTTGAGACATGCCCTTGAGGTTAGAACTGTACTGAACAATTATTGATTTGAATTATCTTTCATTTCTTTCAGCTCATTAACAAATTTGATGACTTACACTTTACAAAAAATGATGAGAACTTTGTTGAAGCATTTGCAATTTTCTGTGGAATGGGAATCCATAACACGCATATGTGAGTATACATTATTTATGTGTTTAAATTTTAAAATATAATTCTAGTTTCTTTGGGTGTGAACAAAATGTTTTGTCTAAAAAGCCTTCATTTACATGCACAGAAAACCTATCATTATTTATGCAGGATATTTGTATGTAAGTTAAAGTGAAAACACTTCATCGTTATACCATTTTGAGAGTTGCCTGTGATGAATCTATTTCTTTCATTCTGTACTACATACTTTTCTTCAGAAAGGTCTTAAATAGGTTGCTGTGATATAATCCTCAGACTGAAAATCTTAAAATATTTCTCCTCATGCAAGCATCTGTTTTGGTATTATCACATAAATATTGTTTTGCTAAGTAGCTAAGAATGAAATTTACACATTAATACCTTGCACATATGATTTATTTAATCCTCTGTAACAGTTACATTGTAATTTCATTAGAATGTAACCAATCAGCATATTGTTTGTTCTTGCCTATTCATTGTATATTCAAAATTGATCTAAAAATTTTGGAAAGAAGTACCTAAGCTTAGTTTTGTATAGGTACATGACTTCTGTCATCCAGTAGAGATTTATTTAGACTTCCGCCTGCTAATGTTTCACATCTGTAAACGCAGTTGTGAGCCAATGTCTCACAGCCAAGAGTATGTCAGTGGTTCAGAGAACAAGTTTAAATAAATCCATTATTTTTTGGGGCTGGAATTCTTACCACTTGGTTTAGGACATAAATACTGTAGATAATTTAAATATTCGTATACATATACTTGGGCTTGGAGACTTCAAATTAGAAGGGAGAATTATTCAAACTGTGAAATATGCAGATGACCTTGTGTTAATGGCTAAGGAAGAAACTGTGTTACAGGGCATGATTGATTGGGAGGTGCTATGGCAAGGAAATGAATGTGGAAAAAACATATGTAATGAAAATTTCGAGACAACCAACCCCAGTNATTGGTTATATCTTATGCAGTAACTGCCTTCTAAAAGAAGTTATTGAAGGAAAGATAGAGGGGTGGATAGAAGTGACCAGAAGATGAGGAAGAAGACATAAGAAGATGCTGGATGACCTTGGGGACAGAAGAGGATATTCTCATTTGAAGGAGAAAGCTCTAGATCGCATTAAGTGGAGGAACTGTTTTGGAAGAGACTGTGGACCTGTCATCTGACAGATTACTGATGAATGAATGAATGAATGAATACATATACTTACATTCTAGAAATGTTTTGCTTGTAATTAAGCTTTTCATATCAATAACATACATGCTCTCTTTTGGTGGAGTGGTCAGAAATGCTTACCAGGTGAAAGTCCATGGGCAGTGAAACTGTTCAATACTTATGTACTTCTCACACATTGTTATGCCAAGATTAGTTTTGCATCTAAAACATCAGTATGTATGATAAAAATATTAATTTTCGTCTGTAAGAAGTTCCCATAAAACACATACTACAGAATATGACCTAATTACTAGGTAACGTACAGGTTACTCTTGTATTAACATTGTTTTCTTATTAATGAATATTTCATGGTCCAGTATTAAGTGTCATTTCTTCAGTAAGTGACTAGATTGACTTCTGGTAATGAAATAATCCTTTTTTTTTCTCCCCTTCGCACTACAGCCCCAGTGGACCTAGGCCTACCTCCATGAACTTCTCTGTTCACTTCGGTTTTTCTAGATCTTACACATACGGTAGGACTACTTGGGCGAGTTATCAGCTCGTCGCAAGGCCTCTACCTGTAGACAAACACAGAAAAACGCACACAAACATCCATGCCCTGAGTGGGATTCGAACCCACGACCTCGGTTTCCGAGCGAGCGAAGACAGTGCACGCCTTAGACCGCTCGGCTACCGTGACTGGCTGAAATAATCTTTACCCCTTGCCAATACACAGACACAATACATTTATCATTTGTTTTCATGACAGTTGCACAGAGAACTTAGAATTCCTCATGTACAGACAGTAGATGCTCAAAATTAGCGTTAAATTCCCGGTTTTGGTCTCTGCCATTCAATTTTAAAAATGCTAAATATTGCACTGTAGTGGATATCATTTCTGTTTGGGATTTTGGATTTCCACAGAGGCAGATGTCGTGACTTGGTATTCTATGGTGTGGCACCATGCAGAAAGGTAGTTGGGTACCAGCATTTTGGAAGAACCTGCTGGCTCCATCTTCAAGGTAGAAGAGTCACTTCTACCTTGACAAAGCTAACAGGTTCTTTTAAGCCTTCATACCTGTAGCTTGAACTACTAGGTGTTACTTCCAGAAAACCATTCCTGATCTGCTTTCATCAGGTCCCCAGTTCAGATTTTGGCCAGGAAATGGTGATTTTACTCAATTTGTCCAGATATGTGCTTTATCACACCCTTAATTTTCATTGTCATCATCCCCTCCCTCTCCTCCTCCTACTACTACCACCGCCACCACCGCCTCCTCCTCTAATTTAACACTTATTACCCCTGAATTTCACATAACTTCAGTTTAAATAAATAGATAACAGAAGTGTAAATGTGTCAGCCTGTATGCTATGTCCAAGTGTGCCCATAAATATTGCATCTCTCAGTGCAACAGTTATTCACTGTCATTTATTATAAACAAATCGATCAATTTTTGAAAATAATTCTACTAGTAATATGTAGCCATTTATGGAAAGACTTTTGTAAAACTAATTTTTGAGAAGGAGAAACCAGCATGCATGGAGAAAAATGAAGAAGAAACCATTGACTTCTATTTGCTGCTGTCATCAAGTATTCCTCTTTAAACTTTTTTGTCTTACTCTAAACCCTAAAGGTTGATCAGTAAGAATGGACAGCATGTGGCTGCAGAGAGGTGATACTGTGCTAATAAAAGCCTTGAAGTCACTAGCCTGAAATATTTGTGCTCTAAATAAGAGTTTGTTGATAGTTGAAACTGTGTTCTGCTGCAGCCATGATGATGTGTCATGTACCTGTTGCAGGTATGAGAAGGCTGTGATAGCAATGGCAAAACAAAGTGTGACCCTAGAGGTGTTAAGTTACCATGCCTCCGCTTCATTAGAAGACGCTCAAAGACTGAGGGTATGTTGTGTTCAAGTTATTAATAAAGTCGATCATTAATTATCTGTGAGAAAAACTTTTTAAATTACAGTTTTGTATATATCTTCCTGGATTCTACCAATGCAACTAAATGAAGGGTCGGTCCGGTCGG
>NW_019727788.1:1202896-1240282 GCF_002891405.2 Cryptotermes secundus
GGTCGGTCGGTCGGTCGGTCGGTCGGTCGGTCGCCTTTCTGAAACAGGAGATTTGAATCACCATGTTGAGATATTATGCACATACGTTAAAATGAAAAACTGTCATTTCTTTTATGGTTACTGTTAACCTATTCCCACTACCTCACTTCCTAGCTCAAGCACCCACTGGCAAACTAATCTGCGATTTTATTTATTTCAGAGCCTCAGAGTTCCATCATCCCAGCATTTTCAGCTGTATGATTTCAAGTTCGACGATATCCACATGGATGATGATGATACTTTGAAGGTAAACCAGTTTTTCTAAAGGCAGGTGAAGTGTATAATTTAAGAAAACCCTGATACCTGTAACATAATAGCAATTTTCTATACATTTAATATTATTATATACGGTCATAATCACTGGGAAGATGGCAGACCAGTATTTAGCAGGTAATGAAACTATGAAATATGAGGGCTTTTCATGAAGTAACATCTGGTGAGCTGTTAATAAAACAAGCAATGAGGAAAAAGAAGTTTTATATAAAAAAAATACGCACATACATAATCTACTTCACAATATAGTCACTATCAGAAATGAAGTACTTGTCATATTGGGGAATAAGTTTTTGTATGCCCGTGTCAAAGCAGTCTTCCCAACTACTCATTTTTGTTGAAGAGCTGTGATTGCAACCAGTTATTCAGGTATGTAAACAGATGGTAGTCACAGGAGCAAGATAACAGCTCTGTAATGAGGGTGGTCAGGTCACGGGAAACAACTTCCAGTCGAAATGCACCAGCAGTGCTCAAATGCGAGCAGCCGTATGTGGACGTGCACCGTCATGGAGGAGTGCTACACACCTTTGGTTCTGAATGGCCCTATGCACTTTTTTTGGTGCTTCTCAATACACTTTTGACGTTATTGTGGTCTTTTGTTGCATGGTGAATGAAATTTAGGTGAAGTGCAAAGTTTAATTTCAGGCTAAAGAAACACATTAAGGCACAATTTGAGTGCATTTTAATTTGTGCATCTGTGTGATAGGGTATGTAACTTACCTGTACAGGTTTGCCAAAGGGGTAAGTTACTGTCACAGATAGTAAAATTAAATGTCCATTACAGCAGTTAACTCTCATCTGACAGGTCTGGTTTATTATGTGCCATTGTTGATCCTGCCAAGGGGCAAATTGTTGTCATTGTCTATGTAAATGTTATTATCATTTGCAAATGTCACTCAAATCCAAGGAAACTTTAAGTGTAGCTTGTTGAATCATAAAAGAGTCAAAGTGTGTAGCGATTATTAATTGTTCATTATATTAACGGCTGGAGAATAGGCACTGCAAGAGGAGTAGCCGGAGAAAAAGAAGACGTTGCAAGAACAGCCTTCAAAGAAAAGGAACGGGGATCGGGGATGCACCGTTAAGCTGTTCAGGATGAACTGCCTTAAGGAGGGAGCAGTGTGATGTATTTGCGCTATGCAGGACACTCCCTCCCCTGACAGTGGTGATGTAACCGCATCATAGCGCTGTTGCTGCTACAGTAACAGGCCAGTCAACACACTGCCCCCCCTCCCCTGCCGTGACATAACAGCACTTCCCACTGTGACGTAACAGGGGACATTGCTGGTAACACGAGGCAACAGGGTACCGTATAAAAAGCCGGCTGAGCAGTAGGTGACCAGTGAGTGTGTGATCAGGAGTGACACGGTGTGGATCGTGAAGTAACCATTCAATTTCAATCTAGCAATCGCTGAGGCGGGTTGTATCGAGTGCATGGCAGTGACTCCAGCAGGAGAAGTAATTGTGAAACTGCAGATGGCAGTAATGATGAAACTGTGAGTTATGTAATTGTAAAAGCGAATGTGAAATAAATTTGCTATATCCAATACGGCATGAAGTTATTTCTTTTCCATTTCACTTGCCATAAGTTCAAAATCCAGTTTTTATGTAGAAATTTCAGGCCCAGGAGATAAATTCTCAGCACGGGAGCGTGACAGAAAAGTGTTAATTTATTAATACGTTGTATATGAAGAGAATAAATTAACTGAATTACTGTGTTGATGTAGCAAATATGCAGCAAATTGACAGATTATTTTACAGACTTGAATATATGAACAAAGATAAATTGGGATACAGATGTGCTGAAACTTTGATCACATTTGGGTCATATTTTTTTTCATTCTAGGCTTGCATACGAATGTTTCTAGATCTAGACTTCATAGAGAGGTTCCATATTGACTATGAAGTCCTGTGTAGATGGCTTCTTAGTGTGAAGAAGAACTACCGCAATGTAACGTACCACAACTGGAGGCATGCCTTCAATGTGGCTCAGATGATGTTTTCCATTATCACCGTAAGTACAAGGGATTTATATGATTATAGACGGTTGGAATCTGGTATCAGTGTGATATAAATGCAATTAAATCTACTCAGGTGATCACCCTTATCAGTGTGGAGTGAATTTTCATTTCGGAGACTGCTTGCATCATCAGGGACTGAAGAGCTCTTCATTACTGAGCATGTAGAGCATGGTTTTCTTGTCCAGGAGTGAACCTGCAAAAGATACAGGATTCACTATAAATTGATCCTAGAATCCAGTTTCTGCATGCTCCATGACAAGGAGATAGTCTGCATGAGCTGACAGTATATACAGTGAAGAGCAGTGTTATGTCAGTCTCTGATAACGGATGGAGGAACAGTTTCTGAAACAATGGAATGTCATTCCATACTGACATGGCTGGTCACCTGAGAATACATTATTGGATTTAGTTAGTTAGTTAGTTATTAGAGAGGGTGGGTTTCCCCATGCACTTAGACCTGTAGTGGTCCATTTTGCTTCCCTCTATGATTTCTACCAGCCTCTATATCCTACCGGTATTGGTGCTTACCATCAGTCCTGCCCAGCCAGCGAGACCAGCTCTACTGGCTGAGAAGTATCTATAATGCTTCCCCCATCTACCGGAGGTATTAGTGACTACTGTTGGGCGGGAAACGTCCGCAATTTTGCTCAGTGACCTCCTTTGGAGATATGAGGTTCTTTTACGTGCCATAAAGCTACGACACGGGACCCACGGCTTAAAGTCCCTCCCGGAGGACTTGTTCCCTGAATTTTCCCGCCCTTAAAAATTCGACGACCTCCGCAGGGTGTTTGAACCTGCGTACTACGAGTCATGAGGTGGGAACGTTACCTCTAGACTATGGAGGCCGCTCATTATTGGATTTACTTAGTTGTCTTCATTATATGACTGTTTACTTGAGTACATAAAGTATTCACTTTTTCCACAACACGTTAGATACATATGTAATATGTAATGAACTGTGCATCATGTATTTCAACATATTTACTACTGTGCAGATTAAAATGTGAACATACCCTCTGTATCAAGTGCTTTAACTGTCTGCAAAAATTGAAATTATTTTTCTTTAAATCTATTTTAGGCAAGTCAGTATATCATGCCCCTTTTGCTTCTCTTAAATTATTATTATAAATAGTAAATTTCTGGTCATTTTCAGATAAAGATTGGTAGATCAGTTTTTCCTTCATCTCTGAGAATGTGTTTGCATTCTGCAGCCACGTAATGCAGAACGTGACAGTGAAATATGTATAAACATCATGCAACATAGTTAGAGATGGTTCTCACATGTACAACATATTTGGCAGGAAATGTCTGTTCTATGGACAGTAATGTATACATATACATTCTGTGAGATACCATAATGACCAGATCAAGTTGCTCGTTTTCGTTGCTGACCCCCCCCCTTGCAGTCTCTTGTAAGTAGTAATGGTAAAGAAAATATTAACTTGATTTCACCCACTGCACACTGGAGACAACTTTTCTTTTGATTTATAACGTTCAAAGTCTTAATGTTGACAATATTCTAGACTGGTAACTCAGTACACAATTTTAATTATTGACTCTCATTTTAGGTTACTCAGTGGTGGAAAATATTTGGTGAGATTGAGTGTCTGGCTCTGGTAATTGCATGCCTTTGCCATGATCTGGATCATCGTGGAACCAATAACTCTTTCCAAATAAAGTAAGTTCTACATACAAGTACACAGTATTCACAAAAATTGTTAAAGTGACATAATAGAGTGGCTTGTTGTATAAATGTAATTGGCTATTAAAAGACAGATTGGATCCATCATCTAGTGTTTATTTTTTAAGTTTACAGGAAGAAGTTAAGTCGAAAGAGAAAGTGTTTATTGAGGTAAAGCTTCTGAAAAACACCTTACTCAGGTTGGAACTACCATCTTATGGCTGTCTCTTTGCTTGTTGCTGATGTTTGAGATTGTTCAATCTCTTCACCACACATATTTACCTCAAGGTGTAATCTCCTTCCCCCTCAGCTTTGCATTACTCTTGCTGCTAATAATTTCAGTTTATTAGTTTATCCCCATGTATGTTATGGTCAGTGTTTTGGCTGGGCAGGTTAGTGTAATGGTAGTACTTTTGGACTTTTATTTAGGACGTGAGTCACGGTTATGATATTGGTTATCTTGACCGAAGTTTCTTTTGTGATACTTTGTAGTCTCCTCAGGCAAACAGCAGAGTCCCATCTTGTCTCATTCAATACTATATTTCTGTAGTTAGTTATTTCTCTGGGACACAGGGCAGCTTCTTCAGAATTTAGTATTGTTTTCTAATTATAATTTGTATGAAGATTGTGGTCTAACAGAATATGATGCCATGTTTTGTGGTAGGAAGGTATGAACATTTTGGAGTAATGTGAAATTCTCTTCCACTCTCAAGGTGGATGCAGCACATCCCTCCAAAATGTTGTAATCTACAAGACCTTAATCTTTATATTCACCACCTTGGGAACTTCAAGCCACACATAATTTTGTATGCCTGCCAGGTTACCTTTTCTGAGTGTTATGAGAATATGTTTAGTAGTTTCCAGTGGAACTCATATTTTGACATATGTGACAATTTCTGATGCAAGCCATATTGGTATGTTTGCGGTGCAGGTGTACATACTCATGTATTGTAGTACTTGTAGTTTCATAATAAAGAATATGTAAAATTGCTCGTAAGAGAAATTTATTAAATGGTAAATGATTGTGTCACTAATATCTAGAATGTTTGCATAAATGATTTATTTGGTAAATACGAGGAAGAGTCAGTAAATAGGTCACAAATTGGTATAAAATGTAAAACATATGATATTTGAACCTGGAAAAAAAAACACTGTTGACATTTCCTCCACCAACACTGATACACTTGTCCCATCACTTTACCAGTATGTTGAAACCCACAGCACAGAAGTCATCTGACTGTTGTTTCAGACACTTCTGTACTTCCATTTCAACCTCTTTGTCATTAGTGGAACGTTTGACACCCAGGTGGTTATTTAGCGGACCAAACAGATGGAAGTCACTAGGGGCCGAGCCTTGTCTGTAAGGCGGATGTTCAGGAAGTTCCCATCTTGCCAGTTGGCATGGATGTTTTCTATGAATTGCATCCAAAACCTTCTATAGATCTTCACAATATGATGCAGAATTCACATTTTCACCATGATTTTAAAAATGGGTTAACAGTACTACTTGGGAATCCCAAAACATGGTAGGCGTAACCTTCCTAGATGATGACACACTTGTAACCTTAAACTTTTTGGTTGAAGGTGAACTGGGATGTTTCAATTGTATTGAAGTACGCATTGATTCAGGCTGCTGATGATGCACCCATGATTCGTCCCCAGTAACCATCCTATTAAGCATACGAATATCTTCTTCTTCAGCTGCATACTGTAAGAAATATTGTAAGGACATACCCATTCAGCATTTGTTCTTGATCCTTAAGTCCTTGGGGCAACAGTCATATGCACCCTTTTCAAAACTTCAAATGATCATGCATTATGTTGTATGCTAAACCATAGGAATACCCTAGTCTGGTTGCTACACTATCGTTATCCTCCTATCAGCTCAAATCAACTCTTCCACTTGCTGCACAGTTCCTACTATCACAGTCTTAACAGGGAAACCAGGCCAGGTATCATGTCTTTGACTTTTGAACATCCTTAAGAGAATTTCTCAACCCAGTTGTGAACTGCTTTGTGCGGCAAACACTTCCCACCGTAAATGGGAAACATTTCTTTATGAATGTCCTTTGCATTTAGTCTTTTTACCCATAAAGAATATGCACAACAGAACGCTGCTCTTTGGTAGTACATATTCAAGCACGATCACATATTGACTACTGAAACCAGCCTCTGAAACTGCCCATGTGCGTCTAATGCCTAGACTATCTTGAAGCTGGGCTGTGCTCCGTTTTAATGATACACATAGAAAACCTGTTATGTCCCTTACATCTGTTTTACTTATATTTGTGACCTATTTACTGACTCTTCCTTCTGTATATAAATCATAAGAATGTTTGGAAGTTGGAGTTTCTTAATTTTGATGTGTGTTCACCGATTTGTTAGTAACAGCAGTTAATTTGAATGGGCAGCACAATAGCAAAAAATGAGCATTGTGACAATAATGTTGCTTGCAGGGCTTCCTCACCACTAGCTCGACTCTACTCCACCTCTACAATGGAGCACCATCATTTTGACCAGTGCATCATGATTCTTAACAGCCAGGTAAATTTCCATTGTTTCACTTGATTGTGTGTGTGTGTGTATGAGGGTGTCATAACTATAATTACCAGTATTGTTAGAATTGGATAATGAACTAAAGTGAAAGAGATTATCAGGAGTTATAGAGGGGAGTAGTAGTGGAGATAATTAACAAGAGCAGATAATCAAAACATCAGGAAGTATGCATTTTCCATGATACATGCATCATGAAAATGATGTAGTTATTACTTATTGTTCATTAAACAATGAGACAGATATCTTTACAATAGAAAAAGCAACCTGTGTTCAATAGATCTGGACAAAAATCAGTAAAATAATAATGTAGAAATTTACAACAGATTGAGGAGATATGCAGTCTGTTATAAATCGTCACTGATACAATTTACTGAAACAGATGTAATGGGCAACACCTATATCATTACAAGTTCTATATGTCTGGCAGTTGATCTGCACAGCAGATAATAAGATAATGGTCAGTATAACTATAAAACCGAAATCATTTATACATAGGATAAGTGTTGTGCTAAGCACAAGTTCTTTCACTGCATTAAAACACATGTTATGTAGAAATGTTGCTGATTGTTTTTAGGGCAATCAGATCCTTGCCAATGTCTCACCAGATGAATATTCAAGAATAATAAAGGTCCTGGAAGATGCCATTCTGTCGACGGATTTGGCTGTGTATTTTAGGTAAAGTATTATGTGAGACTTGTGATGAGGATAATGGGAGTAAGGTGCATCTAATCCTTTGAAACTGTGGCCTCAGAGAGGTCTGTTGTAGCAGCCTCTTATAATACACGTAAGAGTGATGATAGTTGCATGTACAGCATTGGTGGAGTCATGACTGGGAAGTGAAAAGTGAATTGTCTATCATTTTTTTACCACATGGACATGCCCTGGAGTTTGTAACTGATCATTACTTACCAGCATAATTTTCTAATAATAATACTTGTTACTTAGTACCAGTTGAGGCCACGCCATAGCTCAAGCGGTTAGTCGCTAGCTTCCCACAGTAGCGGCCCGGGTTTGATCCTGGGTCTGGTCAAGTGGGATTTGTGGTGGACAGAGTGGCGCTGGGGTAGGTTTTCTCCGAGTACTTCGGTTTCCCCTGCCAATCTTCATTCCACCAATTGCTCCTCAGTCACCCTCACCTATCATCTGGGGCTGGTACAATAGGCCTGAAGTGGCCGCTTAGCGTTACCTGCCTAGTTTACTACTACATTTACAGGCAGATTATTCAAGAATTGCCAGGCCATTCTGTAGAACCTGCTTGCAAGAGAGAGCCTTGAGCCACAGAGAGGAAGCAGAGAGCAGTGAAACAAATACACATCATTGTGTAATCTCTTATGCAATAGAAAACTAGCCTCTAACCATCAGCCAAATTAGACTGTAGCTGACTCAGTTAGCTCATTGCCAGGGAAAGTATTAGAGTTCAGAAAGTTGAATTCCATTTTTTGCCAATTCAAATTTCAGCATTTCAGATTATTATATGTAACATTCATGTTACATGTCATGTGAGAACAGAGTAAACTGGCAGGAAAACTACTGCATTATGGGTGGCAGTTTGACAGCCCTCATTTTATAACTCGTAGAATTCTGTTGCCCATGATATATTGGTTGATCTGTGAACTGTATTGTATGATACTGATGTATCAGAATTCTTATGATTACAGTTTGTCGAATCGGGAACACATTATATGAAAAAAACTAAACTCCATGGCTTGAGTCTGCAAGCGAACTTGTCTCTGTGGTCTAGTTGTCCTGGCTACAGATACAGAGGTCCCGGGTTCGATTCCCTGCGTTACCAGATTTTCTGAGAAGTAGTGGTTCTGGAATGGGGTCAACTCAGCCTTGTGAGGATAATTGAGGAGCTATTTCAAAGAAATAGCGGTGTAACGAACCGAAATTCACGACCCTGGGGATCCGTTGTGCTCACCACGCGGTACCCTCTATCTGCTAAAGTTGTCACTAACTTCGCTGACAAGCGACAGTTGCTCGGTCGGTATTAACGCATTGTATGTGACATAAAAATGTGAATTGTCAAGTTGACATAACAGCCTACCCATCCACATATATAAGTGATGTTTACCATGTGAGCCAAACTTTAATCTCTTTGACAGATTAATTCGCAGTTGATATTATTTGAGAAGATTTAGTATGTTTGATGGTGGTATTTGCTTGTCTCCAAGGAAGCGAGGTGCCTTCTTCAATCTAGTGCGAACTGCCAGCTACAACTGGATGCGTGATGATCACCGTGAACTCTTGAGAGGAATGACCATGACAGTGTGTGACCTGGCTGCCATTACAAAACCATGGGAAGTTGAGAAGAGGGTAAGTAAATAAGCATAAAACTTCTCTATATGCAGTGATATTTACTGGAGTCTTTCAAATATGGCCGTTTTATTCTTTTAGTGCCAGACTCCAAAGACACAACATATGTAAAATTTGTCATTGATTTGTGAGGGGTTTAATTTAATAGAATTTCTTGTTTTCCATTGTTCACAAATGAAACAGTTAACAGTTCCTGCCACCACCTGCACAGTCTTCTGTCTCTCCCAGCTTGTGGCATTTGTGTGTAACCATATACAGATATTTTGATCTTATCACAATTTGCACTTTATATATTTGCTGTCAGTCTAATTGAGCTTGGCTCTAAAATTATTAATTCTCTTTAAAGTAACTACTGTTGTGGAAATTGTGGAAATCCTGCATGGATTGTAAAGTCTTGACCACTGGACTAATAAGCCAGTATTCATATAGCAGTACTTTTATATTTATAGGTAGCAGAACTAGTATCAAGTGAGTTCTTTGAACAGGGGGACATTGAGCGTCAGGAGTTGAAGATTACACCAATTGTAAGTTCAGTTAGGCAGCGTCTACACGAGCGCACAAAATGCATCCGTTGTAACAAATGCCGTGACGTCTGTTGTAGAAATAAACGAGAAGCAAATGCTATGCTTTATTCTGGCTACATTGCAGACAAAAAAAAAATACACACCGCATTCTGCACCGTCCTCAGCAAAGTACATTTGTTTCAACGGATGCATTTTGTGCGCTTGAGTAGACGCTGCCTTAATGTGTTACTATACACGAAGGTTGTAGAATTTAGGCTTGCTTGCAACTGTACAGGATCATAAATAATGCTAAGGCATCTTTACATTCTTTCACTGATCTTGTATGATATAATGAAATTAGAGAGAGAACTGAATTGTGATCACATATTTAGATGATAAAGAAGAAGTAGATGACATTTTAAATGTTGTTAACCTAACTTAAGTGTAAGTGCAGTAGGTACTTTAAAACCTCAAGCAGTTTCTTACATAAATTCTTACTTTGTGTCACATGTTATACTGCTATGAATTTGGCTTAATTCATATATTTCAGAGGATAAATTGTAGCAGAATAATTGAAGCTTTCTCTGCTAAAAGCCACGCCTCAATGCAGTTATAATGTAAATATCTTTGCAGTTAGTAATCAGTGGTGGTTTCAACTTCATTATAATTTGTACACATAATCGATTGTTGTGTCTCATATATGATATAACCTAGTGTAAGGCAGCATTACTACTGTGAATGTATGTGAACAGGATACATGATTGTTGTATGTCAGAGACAGTATTGTTGTATCTGTTGGTGATTTAAGTGGTTGTAAAAGTACACTTTTGTACTGTATCTGAAAAAGTTTTTGTCTTGAAATATGCATGTCATGCTTATGAAAAAAGGCTACATTGAAATACCATTACAACTAGGCCAACTGTGCTTAATTCCCTGAGAAAATGAGAAGCTTAATTCTGAGGGCAAAAAATGTTAAAGCATGGCAATAGTTAAATAGCAATACTTATTTGTCACTTCATATTTTAATCATATTAGTGTTTGTTCCAATTAGTTATAGGTATGTCTGAAGTATGAAAACAGTGTAATTGTAGTGGACTATAATTTGTATTTGTTATTTCTTTGACAGGATATCATGAACAGAGAAAAAGAAGACCAACTTCCCCTTATGCAAGTAGGATTCATTGACTCCATTTGTCTCCCTATTTATGAGGTACTTAACCTCCTTATATATTTATAGAGTAATGTATAAGACGTAACTACAGATTAATGAAAAAGGTTGAAAGGACTAGATTATGTCCTTCTGCAGTGTGTCACTGCTGTAGATGGGTACCACCATTTCAGAGAAAACTGCTGCCTCTCTCTTTAGTTTGGAAGAGGGCTTCATACAAGGGTTGGATAAGAGGTAGGGGCAACACTGCTGTAACATGAAAGATGTGCATTAGGTGACACTAGCGCTGTCTGTAGCTGATAGCAGAAGTTAAGTTGAAGTAGTGCAGTGAATGGCTCTGGTTTTGTTTCATTGAGTTGCATTGTGCATCGTCTTGAAGTTCAGGAGCCCAGTTCAAGCACCCTAACAACATGTTTACGAAACAAGGACAACACTCCTGGATAAAAATTGAATTTGCACAAGGTCATAGTGCACAAAACTGTTATCAGGGACTGCAAGAAGTATGTGGTGATGCTGCTTTGCCATATCGCACAGTGTTACAATGGGTGAAATTGTTCTGTGAAGGGAGGGATGCCATTCAGGACAGCCGCCGTTCAGGATGACCCCATGTTGACAACCACACAATTCAGCTTCTTGCTTCTTTGCTGGATGTCGATTGCTGATGGGCTGCACGGGAGTTAGCTGCTGAGGTAGGCGTGTGTCACAAAACCGTGGTCCACATTCTGCACGATATTCTTGGATACCGCAAAATTGCAGCACGTTGGGTACCCCATACAATGTCTGAGGTGCAACAATGGCAGCGTTATGCAGTTGCACAGGACTTGTTGGACCGGTACCAGAAGGAAGGTAATGACTTCCTTGGAAGGATCGTCACTCTGGACAATATTTGGACTTGCTCATACGAACTGCACTTGAAGCGACAATCAAATGAATGGAAGCATCCTGGCTCTCTTCATCCAAAGAAAGTGCTCCCTATACAGAGTAATGTGACGGTGATGTTCACTGTGGCATATGACACTGATGGAGTGATACTGCACCACACTATACCTCAACGACAGACAGTAAACGTTGCCTACTGCTGCAATTTCCTGCGTAATCATCTTCGTCCAGCACTCAGGAGAAAGCGACGGCACTTGTTGGCAACAAACCTCGTCATCCTTCATGACAATGCTGTCGCTGTCGAGGATCTCCTTCAACGCTAGCGATGGGAGATACTGCAACATCCACCATACTCACCCAATATGAGTCCGTGGGATTATGATCTCTTTGTCAAAATGAAAGAACCACTGTGAGGGACATGTTACAACACAAGAGAGGAGATTACGCGCACTGTAGGGCGGTCACTGCTGGTCATCAACAGAAGTGGACGTGCTGGTGGTGTACGACACCTTCCACAAATTTGGCAGAAGGTGGTAGGCATGGGGGGGGGGCGATTATATTGAAGGAATGTAAGTGTGTTTACCTCAGGTAATAAAGTAATTTCAGAACTACAGAGGTGTTGCCACTACTTTTTATCCGACCTTTGTACTTCACAGATTTTACATATTATTAGGTTTCACACTAGGATATTTTGTTATTGTGGTTGGGGCACAGTCAAAGGCAAGCACATTCTTGGACTGCTCAGTCAGTCAGATCGTAGGTTCATGTGGCTGGAGCCATGTTTTCTTGCATTTATAGCTATGGATATCAACTTAATTAAAAACATTTACTTCCTTCTTGAATAATAATTTCTTTTGAAGAATGAAATGCTTGTCTTCAAGCATATTTATTAAAATAAATTATGATGTATCATTCAGGTTAATACTGTAGATCTAAAAATGTGATTACGTAGCCATGGTCATTGCAATACGTAACTAGAGAATGAATTACTAGAGAAATGAAAGAGCACCACCAGAACCAGAGCCCAGACACACTGAGACAAATTTTATTTACGCACTGAAATTCTTCCACATGATTAGATGTACAGTTATCTGTGAGTGCTCATTGAACCAGTTCACACTGCAGCTGAAGTATGTAATGATGTCTTCTGTGATCAGTATGTCTGGTTTCTTATTCTAATAATCCACGCGTTCCTGTTTTTGCTGTTTAATTTGTGTGTTCTGGAGTTTTGAAATACAATTTACATTTTTATTCCTCAGTCATTTGCGGTATTGTCTGACAAGCTGGAACCACTTGTGGAAGGTGTGCGGCAGAATAAACAGCACTGGCTTGAAATTGCTGGCTTGCAGAACCACAACAGTAAAATGGAGGATGGAGGCGAGCTATGACTTCCTACCAGCATATCTCTGAAGCATAATAACCTCTTGACAAAAGTGAGGAAAAATTTGTAACTTCTCCCTCATCTTGTACATAAAGGTCAATTGTATAATGTGGGAAAGCTGAAGTTCTACTCCAGATAAATCTATAGTGTTCTCTTGGATCAACGAGTCTTGTCCAAAATGATGACCTGCATGGTGTTAGCCTTGCACACAGTAGCCAGTTGAATGTTTTGGCCAAGTAGCAAAGCCACTTGCAGGCATGTATTCTGACTAAGAAGAGACAACGTAAAAACAGACTCATTGAGAACCTTGTATTACAGTAAGTAACCAAATAAATGCTCCTTTTCTGAAATCGAAGATCTGATTCCTGTAATGAAAAAGAGCACAAAATTGTGAGAGTTTGAGCCAAAAAAGGAAATTTTGCATAAAAGTGGAATGAAGCTCCTTGTTACATTTCAGATGCTAAAGTAGTTGCCTGCAAATATGACATGTCTGCTGGACTGACGCTTTGATAAGTTCAGGCTTGGATGATGGAAGATAGCCATTTATAATCAAAGCGATTGCATTATTTTTGTGAAGTAAACTCCGAAACCAAAGTTAATGGCATTGTGAATAATGGAACTGATTGTATTATTTGTGTGAGTGTTGTGTCACTCTTTGCCCCTCCCTTATCTATATCCTTCACCTCTGTCCTTGTAATTGTTTTGTAAGTAAAGAGAAAATCTTGTTGTATAAATTGTATAAATTATAAAATTATAGTAATATATAATTAGGCAGTGCACCTAAAACATAAATAATAGTTTTACACAGAGGATGAATGTTTCATTATATATTACAAAACCTCCTGCCATTGTATCTGTTCCATTAATTTTTGAGGGTATGCATTATTTCATATTCTTATCCCCTTTCATTCCTCCTCCTGCTGGCTGCTCCACACCTTCATACTGTTATCTTTCTCATTCCTCCTCCATCTTGCTGAGCATGTTAGCTGTGCAAAATTAGTCTGTCTTCTGTTTATTAAATGTGTGATTCTTATGTTGACAGGAGGCTGACTGTTTTTAAGTCTCCTGTGCTTCTGTTAATATGTGCAAGTGAATGTCATGGTTATATGTTGAAACTGATTTTGCTGATGTTTCTTCCCTTCCTTTGACATTTAGATCTGCCTTTGCTTATGGTACAACATGATAAAACTTCCGTGTTCTCAGGCTTTCTTTATTTTTGTGTCCTGTTATGTATTTTTCCATGTATTATATCTTAATGTGTCTTCTTCACATTTTTGAGTTCATCTTACCAACAACCTTACTTTTCAATCCCTCCAAATTCTGCCATTTTATCTGTCTCTGTCTTCAGACCATTACAGAGAAGTTACTCAGGTGATCAACCAAGTGAAAATGGTGTAACTGTTCATCTAACTCCAGTTTCACACAATTGATCATTCAGGAAGACTTCATTGCCTTCATTTGCTGTGAAAGCTTAAAATTTTATTTATAACATTAGTTTTCTTCACTGCATGATCCTATGTTCTTCCTGTTTTAATTGATCTCTTCAAGAAGTCTGTGAATAGTGTGCCTATTCTGTTATCAATCTGTATCTTTTCCATTCATCACAAGTTACTTTCATAAGCAGTAACATATGGCACAACATTGTGTTTTAAATATGTAGGAGTGATGTTGGCCCAGTCAAGAACCTGGTGAGGTGTGCTAAGGATATTACAATCTTTCCCGTATATGGTGCCAATCCAGACTTATACAAGTACAGTTGGCACCAAGCATTCTTCTGTAGGAGCAAAGCCATCTGGAAATAAACGCTAACCACTTGTTTCTCTCTAATGCATAGGTTGGAAATGTATGGAATTTGTGTCCACGAGGTTTTGATAATAATATAACACAGTGTTAAGCACCAATTTGAGGATGGAAGAAGGGAACTCAGACAAGACCTACAGGTACTGATAGAATTAGAGCTAATGTACATCCTCCTCAGTCAGATTTTGATAACTCAACTCCTTGAGCAATGCAGCTATAAAGTTTATTCATTTTCTATATAGCAAAATTTTCCAGAATTGATGCAGGTGTGTCTAGTGTTAAGAACAGTAACCTGAGTGGCATGCACTAGGATTTTAAATGAAGATGTGGTCCTTGTGTTACAGTACCAAGTGATGCTTCTGACATGACTACATTTCTTCTGTTCAGTCCAGGGTTTTAGTGCTGAATGAACATATCTCACAAGAAATCCACCATGTTATTTGTTGGTCATTGCCTGGAAAGAAAAAATCCATCTGGCTCCAAATAGGTTTAAGTGGCAGGTTGCTGTGAACATGGCAATGAATTTTTAGTTGTCATAAAATGGAGGAGAATTTCTTGGCTAGTTGAGCAACTGTCAGCTTCTCAAGAAGGACTCTGCTCAGTGAAATTAATACTGAAACTATGTAATTGGTCTCAGTTCAAAATGATTCACGTTCTACGTCCACATTATAAGTCTAGAGGGTGTTACTGCTGCCAGCAACCACCTTGGTTGTCTTGCTGACTCCAAAATGAACTCCCACTTGTAGTTCAAGGTATGAACTATTCTGTTATTAGTCCTAGTTAAGATGTAAAGATTCTGTGGACATTTTGTGTCTACCATTTGTTGGCTCAGAATCATGGAGGAGGAGGTGTTAAATCTTCTTAGTAACTATGGAATGTGATAGTTTCATATCTGTCCTTCTACCATTCAAATTAAAATCTGCTGTTTTGAGAAACATTCATTCTGGCCTTTAGTTATTTTCTTATATAATTCATAAAAGGAAAGTGTTCAGTCCTCTGTGTGATCAGTCAATCCACATTTAGTTATGGAACTGGCAGTTATATGCGCATCTGCATAGTGACTTTGTTCTTGTTAGGTGTTGATAAGAAATATCAACAGTCGTGTGGCAGGAAGCATTTCATCCCTTATTGTCTATTGAATATGATTCCAATTATGTCCTATCATTTAACTGGTGCCAAGTGGGGGGGTGTTTTAGTGATGGTGTAATTGGGGTGACTACTGAAGATTATGTACTTGCAGCAGATTATTCCTGGGGAACCCACACAAAAGTGTGATTAGCAAACTGGAGTAAATCAGAAATTGGTGCATGTCTATGCAAGATGTACACTGGAGTTCGTAATTGTCCTAACCTTAAAATATGAAAATAAAACAATAGATACTCAGTTATAACTGTGTAAAAATATCAAGGTGAAACAGAATTATGCAGCTGGAGTTAGGGTCATAGGATCTGTGGTGCTGACTGGTGTTTATGCAGAGCTCTGTCATCTGGGATATATCGATGTGTAGTCTGGCTGTATCTCAGAAGATATGAACCCATTCAGTCAGAATCATATCCAAATTTCATTTTGGAGTTTGGGAGAACGTGGTCAAGGGGACGGGCTGTGGTTTATAAAGTGAATTTATAAGAGCTGAAATTGTAATCATCTGGTACTATATATAAGGTAAGTATGATTCTGATTAAATTTTTATATTTTTTATTTGCCATCTATTCAGTTCAAAATTATATTACACACAAATAGTTTTTGTGTGCCATTGAATTGAATTGAATTTATTTACATTCTATAAATCCTAAGCANGCAAATAGTTTTTGTGTACCATTTAATGGTACCCTCTGTATCTTATGTTGCCTCAAATGGTTGGGTGGTCGAAGAATGGATTGGGAAGGATTTGGAAGAAAATTATGTTTGCCTAATTGAGATGTTGCAGCATTTGCTTGGAGGGGCAGTATATCTGCCATCACCTCTGTCAGGACGGTGTCCCTACCAAGATTCCAACTGAGAACGTGCCAGATTCAGATCCTAAAACATTACAACTAGACAATCCTCGTCCAAGACAACGTGTCTGTGAAGAATTAAACCCCCGTGTGCAGTCCTCACCTTGGGATCATTGTGCTAAAGCATGAAGGGTTATCCCTGGACAAGTTAAACACCATGTCTTCCCTTCCTCCACACTTGTTTGTGATGACCTGTCCATCTGAGTCTGACAGCCTCACTCCAAGGCAAGAATGACTTAATCAAACATGCTTGAGTGGTTAACACTCCTGCTTTCTATTCGAAATATACCAGGTTCGAATCTCCGCTTTAAGACTGATTAGGTTCGGTGAGGTTATCATCATTTGTAAAAGTAAAAAAAGAAAGTAAAGGTATCTCTGTAACAGGCCGTGGAGGCCCATAAGGTTGTGAGATGTTGAGGCTCCCACATTTTCCAGACAATCTGCTCGTAGATGGCGGTAAGGTTGTCAGCCTTACGCGCCGGCCGCCCTTTACTCCCAGGAATATTCCTGGTAGCCATTTCTGTTAGAGGCCGAGTCGACCTCAGGGCCATAGTGCAACTTGAAGGATTAGGTCAATTGAAAAAATTCCACCTCGTCGGCATTCGATCCCGCGACCTTCCGGCTTTAGCATAGTGCCTCAACCAACTATGTCTCCGCGTTATAACAATCCCATATATAAAATGCGTAGATATTGCCTTCAGTTAGCTAATGGCTGTATTTTTCCATATTATGTACCAGTTCATTATTTTAGTTACATTATCCTACCATTCGATGCTACATAAACTGTGTGGTCGAAGAACGCGTCGTTAAATTGCTCTGTCGCTGTTGTGCGTTTTGTTCAAGTTCCATAAGGGCAACAATATGGTTTTTATTTTATTGCCGCAATGGGTGTTGGCACGCAAAGTATCGTGTTTAAGGGAAATTCTGTAAGCACACTGAGAATTCAGCCTCGGGTTCAGATAAGCCCGCCTCCTCAAACACACCTTCTCAATTACGTTTTAAAAGATCAATTAGAGACTACTACTATTCACAGCGGAGAAAGGGAGGATCGACTTTACTGCGCTTGCGCATAAACTTGGGCACTTTTTTACCTTTGAGACCTAATAGGTTGGTATAGCATTTACTTGTATTCGGTAATTATTGGGTTTGAATCTCGGCCAAGCTACTGGATATTACGGCAGTGTTTTGTTACATTTCGTAAGAAATTTACTTTCTGCGGTGAGGAGTTGTTGGCCCCACGCCGAACTCTCGAACTGGAGGAGGATAATATTAAGATGGATCTTAGATAGGATGGAATGGTATGGACTGGATTGATCTGACTCGGGATAGGGGCCAGTGGAGGGCTCTTGTAAATACGGCAATGAACCTTCGGGTTCTATAAAATTATAGGAAATTCTTGAGTGGCTGAGCGACTGGCGGCTTCTCAGTAAGCACTCAGCTACATGGAGTTAGTTATTTTCACAGCTTCGCTCAGGGTACTTTAAAATAAATGGATCTGCTCTCCTTCCAAACTTTCAGTTGCCACCAGCTGTCATCGCCCTTCAGAGACTGCAAATACATGTGAAGAAAGTAAAAAGTAAAGCTATCCCTGTAACAGGCCGTGAAGGCCCATAGGGTGGTGAGAAATTGAGGGTCCCACATTATCTAGACATTCGGCTCAACGATGGCGGTAAGGTTATCAGCCTTACTCGCCGACCGCGCTTTACTCCCCAGGAAAATTATTTAATTAATTCCTGGTACTCATTTCTGTTAGAGGGTGAGTCAACCCCAGGGCCATAGTGCGGCTGGAAGGATTAGGTCAATTGAAAAAAATCCAATGACCTCATCGAGACTTGAACCCGCGACCTTCCGGCTTGTAGCATAGTGCCTCAACCAACTACGCTACAGCGTGTGTGAGATAAATTAACCTCAGCGATACAATAAAAATTATGAATGTTTACTAAATCCTAAAAAAATGAAGTAATTTGTATAATTTTGCAAATTGTTGTTCTATATCTACCGCTATGTTGCTTCTTTTCAAAGCAAAGGCCGAGGAGTGGGAGATGTTTGGGGTACGACAGTCGCTGGCGTAACCTGGTGCAGAAAAATGAAACTACTGCCAGGAGGGCCAGTGGTTACTAGTAGGCGCTGTTAAGATACATGACTATTCATAGCCATTCATGACGATATTCGAACAGTTCTTGTACAGAGAAGAAGTTGATATATGGTCTAACGTTTGAATACAACTTTCGGCATGTGGTAGCATAGAAGTAGCGTCCATACTACATAATCATCAAACTATTCAACTGTATTAAGCATTGCGTGGTTCTAGACAGCGAAGGGATATATTTTAGAAGCTCCTCCGCCAGACATTTCCTCCAGGGAACATTTTCTGGCCTACCAAGGTACAATTTACGCTTATATAGTTTTACTTTGTCTTTTGAAAACTTGGTAAATGTCTATGTAAGTGACTAGACTTGTATTAATTTAGTATATTCTTAATCGATTCAAATATTATTTGACTCTGGATGTAATATACACTTTAATAATAAATGGCAGACATAATTTCCCCTTAAGTTTGACCGATGGAATCTACAGAAAGCTTCGAACCATTGTCCCTGTCCTGTTTCTAATTTGTACTGATGTACTTTTATTGCGCAAAAACTTGTATAACCTAAACAAAGAAGTTCCATTAAGGGATAACGAAAAAGCTAGTCCTAAATAAACGCAGTGAAATGTAATATAATTCTGTTTTCTTCCTCACTACCTGAATGCAGGATAAAGTCGTAATAGTGTCACGTGTCCGGGGTCCCATGACTAATTATAATGGGTTCTGGATCGGAAGACTGGACAATCAATGACTAAGACTCGCTTCATTCCTTACGGAACTACGAGTGTTTTCTCTTTACGAATCGGTCACTTCTTCAGCCTCCGTTGTCCTCTGGTTAACACGCCACAGCTCAGCACTCAGCTACTGGAGGGTCTTCTGAAACTAATGAACTCTCCAATCAAATCAAAGTAAAAGTCCCATTGCGACTGACAGTCAGTCAGTAAGTCTTGATTTCGAGCCCCATTTGGGGCTCATGACCAGATATTTATTACTGTTTAAGAGTTACGGTCTTGTTTTTGTGGGGTGCCCTCTCTGACGAGAGGATAGGTCTGTCTTTTGTATTGATGCTGGCTCCTGTCAGCGTAATCTTTCTCGGGTCCCAGTCCCATGGGACTCGCGACCATATTTTACTGTCTCAGATTTTAGACTTCCCATTTCGTCGCCTCGTACGACTCGCAGGGCCACGGTGGAAGTATTCGACCACGCCTCCACACGTGTTTACTCTGGAATCAATTACGTGCCCCCCCCCCCTTTATAACTCGGGGCTAACCGAGGAGAGATCACCTCGAACAGTTTGTATATTGTAAGATTTCACGTTTTCACGGCGGTGCCTATGAAGAAAGCCGTCTTCTGGGATGTGGCCTTGTGTGGATATATCTATACGGCGCCATATCCCAGAAGACGGCTTTCATCAGTTCGTCTATTTCGGTGTCCATCCGTTCCGAAGAAATGTATGTCAGTCTCGTAGCAACGCCTTGGTTTCTACAAGCGTATCCGTTGCTGCGGATACGCGCTTTAGCGAACCGTTGTCTAGCAATGGACTGTTCCGGCTTTCAGGCGTCATGTCGCAATATCATACGAAAAGCCGGCGAATTTAAAATATTTTGATTCAGTGTGCGGACTGTTTGACATCGGACTGCAGCCCATAGTTAGCAATTACAGTGATGGATCGCCCCTAGCCCATATTAATTATAACAATAACAAGAGGAATAAGAAATAAAAAAGAAATGGGACTGAGAAATTCTGCTCTATGGCATTTGACAGTTTCGCTCGTCCAGAATTCGAAAGAAAGGAATTTCAACCGGAGAGTGTGCTCACAGTACACTGCTGAATTACTTCATTGGTCTGTTCAGGACATAACTCTTAATTGATGCTTGTGGGTCTTAATCTAATCGGATATATGAAGAAAGTTATGAGCGCGTATGCCGCGAACTCTTGCCATTTTCATGAGGACAGACCCACGGGCAGATGTGCATTCATGTAGAGCTGTGGCCAGGGAATATTTATCTAAATCGTTAGGAGAAAGTGTTCACTGTGTGGCACTCCATTACTCATCTCGTGGGGCGTGGAGAGATATCGAAGCCACAAATTTTGACCCGGTCTGTACCACATACGACTGATTTCAGAATGATAAGACATTCCCATCCAGTATTCCAAACATAAGTTATGAGCTGCACCATTACCCCGGTGACGGATGGAAGTAACTCCACTGTGTATGCACTCCAAATCTGTATCTTCTGTGAGATACAGCCAGTCGAACTTGAAATAGATTGTAAGATTTGAGGCTTTCACGGCTGTGACTATGAAGAAAGCAGTCTTCTGGGATTTGGCACCGTGTATATGTGGTGTTAACCCTGAAGATGGAGGCGATAAGTTCCTCCGAAACGTCGGTTAACACCACATATACACGGTGCCAAATCCCAGAAGACTGCTTTCTTCATAGTCACCGCCGTGAAAGCCTCAAATCTTACANTAATTCTTACATAATTATTTAAATTATATACGGTAATGGGTCTAAGTATATACAAATGTCTGATTCATTCAAGAATGTTGTATTTTAAAATATTTTACACAATTCATTTTTATATGTGCTTGAATATTAGCCTGTCTTTCAAGCGAGCAGCTTTGCCCAGCGGTAATATTCTTTCTAGACTTGTATTCCGATTAGGCGTTAAAATTGCGTGCTAAGACAAAGGTTTTGTTTCAGTTACAGAACTCATATTCTTAAAGAGTGCAGCTGTTGGTTTCAAACATACACTCAGTAACATCCGTTAATCACAACTTAACGCAGCGAAAATGACTTACAATAGTACAACTATATTTTAAAGCTTAGAGGGTATAGGTTCCCTTTCACTGGCAGACTCTATATGTGTCAGCTATTACACAAGTATTTTTTTTTTCCTTGGCACTACAGCCCCAGTGGGCCTAGGCCTACCTCCATGAACTTCTCCGTTCACTTCGGTTTTTCTAGATCTTACACATTCGGTAGAACTCCTTGGGCGGGTGATGAGGTCGTCGTAAGGCCTCTACCTGTACACAAACACAGAAAAACGCACACAAACATCCATGCCCTGAATGGGATTCGAACCCACGATCCCGGTTTCCAAGCGAGCGAAGACAGTACATGCCTTAGAACGCTCGGCTACAGTGACCAACATTACGTAAGTATACTCCCGGAAATTATGCATGAATACAGAACAAACTTTTCTGTAATTAATAATTTATTATTTTTGCTAGCTTAACAATGTGTATAAGCATTTAGGAGGGAGGAAGGGTGACCACAATGGACGCATGGAATAAAGTGAGTACTATTTTCAGCCACTCGAACAATATGCTCATGGGTTCGAGTCTTTGCAGAACATGGACGTATATCTGCCTTACTTCTATGTTTGTTTTGTCCTGTGTAGTTAAGAGACCTTGGGATAGGCCGATCCCCCGTCAGTGGAATTCTGTCACTTGTCTATTGTTCCGGAAGATAATTCTGCAGCCCATTGGACCTAATATGGTAAGGAAGAAGGAAAGAATATGTTGAATTTCTTCCGAAAACTTCATTTTAATATTTCAGTCTCTTTTAAGTGCCATCGGCAATCACAGCTGAAGCAGTAAGAACGTTTGACATTCTTCTGCGTGTCGTTGCTTGATACTCAGCAACCCACATCAGTGTACCTACACACAGCGATATATTGATGAATATATAAGACGTAGGCTTTTTATTTTGCAACATAAACATGACTTCTCACTGAAGCGTGCGTGTTGAGCTTGAACTGTTTTCTGTTCCAGTGAGCAGCAGGTTACCGTGACCATGGCAACGAATCTTTCGGATAAACCCGAGCACAATGGATAGGAATTTGATATTTCATAGTCAGTTGCACAACTTTGAACCACAAACCAATAAAGAGGTGGGGCCACCAATAATATATCTATCATTGAAGTACTGTGGACACCTGGGCTTTTGCTAAACCCATATCAATTAAATTTCGCCATTTGAACTATGCAAATGACATCTCTGTCGGTTTAATCTAACCGACTGACAAATCGCCGTGTGATAGAACGACAGTTCAACATTTTCTCCAACTTCATACTACATTTTTGTAATGTAGTTTTATATTATATTTCCATTTTGCTTTGCTATTAGTATTATCATCGCAGTCTCCCGAGTTTTTGTCAATTTATACAATCCTACCTCAGCTGTACCTCGTATAACGCTCATACCCTTAGTATAGTGAATATTAAAAGAATTAAGTTCGAGTGTCCCCAAGAGCATGTAGTTCATACTACACTTCATAAAATTCACTCAACCAACTGCGGCATACTCAGACACAAACGCATGGACATATTACGGACAAGATGACAGCGTTGTGCTGTATTTCCATATAACAAAAACATATCCATAAAAATATTCCATCATATTATCACATAATCACGGAGATACGCGGTACCGTAATTGGTTGAGGCACTATGCTAGAAGCCGGAAGGTCGCGAGTTCGATTCCCGATGAGGCCATTAGATTTTTCAATTTCCCTGAGCCTTCCAGCCGCACTACGGCCCTGGGGTCGACTCAGCCTCTGACAGACATGAGTACCAGGAATCTTCCTGGAGAGTGAAGGGCGGCCGGCGCGTAGGGCTGACAACCTTACCGACGTCTGTGAGCCGATTGTCTAGAAGATGTGGGAGCTTTGACGTCTCACAGCCTTGTGGACTTCGATGTGGGAGACTTGACGTCTCACAGCCCTGTGGACTTCGATGTGGGAGCCTCGATGTCTGACAGCCCTGTGGGCCTTCGCGGTCTGTTGCAGGGATAGCGTTAGTCTTATCGTGATATAGTTGGAGGCTTAAGTAGTCTGCTCGAATCTCATGTACATATTTCTCATGCACACGGTCCATGCGCATCCCAAAATGTTCACGTTCTACTCAGTGACCGAGATTCTTCTTTTGTGACCAATTTTATTCAAAATTGGGATATTTGACTGGTCGCAAGAAAATAGTTGCAGATACGAATAGTTATTTGAAGGTAGAGCTCTATGCATTTTTTTTTTGCCGATAGAAAGCATTTAAAACGCGTAATTTTATAAATAAGAAGTTTTGGTAAGAACTAATCTCATATCCGGGGCGTGATGATGACCACTTACATCCCTCTAGTTCCGAGGTCAAGAATGGTGGAGCTAAACCTCCACTCTTCCATTTGTCTTCATGGCATGATGCTTAATTAATTAAGCACAAGGATAACTTTATCTTTACTTTATTAATTGCCTGCTTTCCTTCGATATGCCTCCAACAATTCTTCGTTGCCGCGGGAAAGTGTTACCCCCTCCCCCCCCACATTGCATAGCAACGAAATGGAGATATAAAGTCCAGTAAATTTATGCTGGCCTTCGCCAGCACGGCGATTCTTTGGTTTTGAGTCCCACGGGAATTGTAAACATATTTTAGTGTCTGACGGCCCTGGGAGCCTTCAGGTCACGCTTCAGCGGTGCCTACACTAAAACTTGGGGTACACAGACCCACAGACTGTCCTTCGATATGGCACGGGTCGTATAGGAAATGAATCGTCAAACAATTCTTCTATTGTTGCGAGCATTCATTGCAGCGGGCATATGTTTACCGAGCAATTGCCTAACAAGGAGATGTGGACATATATAGATACACAAACTGACGGAAGGGATTTATAAAGTACGCCATTGACATGTACTCAGGTGCCATGACATACACATCAATTTTGATAAAAATTTATTCTGATATTCGAAAGTTGATAGTGGGAGGATACCCAAACATATAGACAGCAAGGTGATATTATAAGCCTACTTTTATTTTTTCAAAATAAGGAAAGTGGCCCAAAATTATCCATATTTAGCAAGTGAATTGTTTCCTCTGCATATCCTTAAATTTGTTCTAGACTCTTCTGGTTTCCATAGTGTTGAAATTTATCAAAACACTTCTATGATTTTTCGAAAATGACATAGAAATAGGTAAATTGTTTGAATTTGCTTGAATCAACAAGCTAAGAATAGCTTACCTATAAGCTGGTTTAGATAACTTCTTCAGGAAATAATGGTGTAGTTCATAGCTCTGAGTGTAATAAATAGACCTAAATTCTGCTTATGTTGGTGCTGCGGCTGTTATAACCGGGGGGGGGGAGGTGTTGGGCGCGAGTGGTTTTATTGCCGTCGAGTGTGCGTCAAGGCACAAACAGTCTGTTACGGTTGGACAAGGTAACTTTCTCTCCCCGAGCGACGGGATTGCCCCACCTCGCTCTCAAGGTAATTCAGTTATTGACGAAATTTTGAAGGACTCTCGAGGAGTTAATGGCATGTGGATTAACCATTCCTGAGTTCGTTAAGTGATTTTGAAGTTTTCGGCTCAAGAACATGGGCGAAGTGTAAAGTAAAGTGAACTTAACCTTACCATGTAAACGGAGCTATGCACGGATTATACATAATTCCAAATACGCAGTTCTAAATTGAAAAGAGGTAATAGTGTATGAACAGGAATAATTTTATGCACTTAATTTAATAATTTTCTACATAGTAATTTTCATACTTCTACATTAAGAAGAATAAATACTATGTAAAAATATAAGAGGAACCAACATACTCTTCAAGAGGACGGATCAAGTCAAGCATGGCCTAATCCATGAAGAACAAGGAGGAGAAGAAGAAGCAGAAGAAGAAGAAGAAGAAGAAGAAAAGGAAGAGGAAGGAGGGAGAAGGAGGAAGAAGAAGAAGAAAGAAGAAGAAAAAGGTGATGATGAAACATAAGTGCAATTTCTTTTATATTGACTCGAGTGAGACGGTTTTATCTTCGTGTGTAAACCAATGTACACACTGGAGAGCTGTTGGCAGCAAACATGGCGAGGCACACCTAAACCCATGACTCACACATATTGTCACTTATGACAATTTTATGGAGCCCGAAGGTTCATTACCGTGTTCACAAGAGCCCTCCACTGGTCCCTATCCTGAACCAGATCAATCCAATCCAAACCATTTCATAGGTACACTCCATGAATCCCTAGCAATACTACGGCATCTCTTACAAAGTCTCTTTTGTCCTATAGCCATCCTCAGCTTCCTGTGGTGCACCCTGTTCTCACTGGCGAGGCTCTGGCAACAACTTTACCATTTTGAATTATTTTATTACATTCAGGTTCTGTAAAAGTCGAGTTTATAGCGCTGTTTTATTGACTTAATTACAAATCCATAATATTTTTTTTCGCCCCCCACTTGTCATGCTCAGTTTACAGTGAAAGGAAACTAAGCGGTTAGTTCTGCCCCCCCCCCAGCCTTCTGTTGCGTTCTTACCTCGCAGAACACTTTCAGGGAGTCGTGTAAATCCCACTGAAAGAAAGTTATCCGGGGTTTGAAGAGTCGACTTTATAAGTACAAGTCGGACGGTATATCATAGATTAATAAACATTATGAGTCAGCTAAATTAAGAAAGTTAAGATTAGTTGGATATGTGATGTAAAGTAAACAGAAGAGTATACCAAACTTTGATGGAGAAATTTGAAGGGGCACTATAAGATGGTATAACTAAGAAGTGTGCATTTAAGTGGAGCTCTGTAATACAGGAACATGCTGTGTTGATTTATTGCGATGTCAGAGTGTGAGCTACCGTGTTTCTTGGACGAAATGCATACATGGTGCATGATGTGAAATTCTCCTTCAATCCTTGTGTCTCCCTGCCCATATTTTTAATTTCTGAAACTACTGAAGAAGTGTGTGAAAATAATTTGGGTTATGAATATGCTGTTATTGTTGTCGGACGAATCTCTTCTTGTTCATATAGAATTTTATTGGATTTCCTATAAATCACAAAATTGTGTCTATACATAATATAAAATATAGATCGGCTTAGAGTGTATAACAATTCCCTGAAAAATATTTCAATATTATTAACAAAGGGGAATATTCTCTGGCGCCTTTAGTACGGTAAGCTTTTAGCAGTAGAATTGAATCTGGGAAAAACGAACATCGCTAAATTCTTAACAGTAAGTTACACAAAATAACAAGGAACGCATCTGTTAAATATGTTTACTCCTATAAATATTATGTTTCTGGATATTAATCCATCGTCCTGTTTTTATCTGAAACACAACGTTACGGAGACTGGATTCTGTCTCCGTCTTCAGATAAAACCTACTCAGTTGGGCCCCCATTTCCAGAGATAGGAACTACCTCTATCGATTGGGCACAACTGAGTAGGTTTTATCTGAAGACGGAGACAGAATCCAGTCTCCGTAACGTTGTGTTTCAGATAAAAACAGGACGATGGATTANACAAAACGATGGAAAATGTCCAGAAACATAATATTTATACCAATGTACCTTCGTCACAGACTTTTAGATCACGTTTGCTCTTGTTTTTGAAGCCATGCAGTTATTCATTCGCAAATATCTCGATAGCATGAAGATGTGCTGCTGACGTTCAGTACCGACACTCTTCATCTCGAAGCGGGGAAGAAGACAAGGACTGTGTAACATGGCGTCTAGGTCAGGCATGTCAAACTCAACTTGTACAGAGGACCACCTAAGCCTTATAAATAATAGTGTAGGGCCGCACTTCAAAATAGAAATATACATTAGATTTTGATACAAGGAAATGTAATTCTATTTATTATTTAGGAATAATTTCAATATAATTACCTAAAGTCACATATCTTACAGTTTTAAAAAGCAAGAGAATGCCATTTTTGACAAGTATCAAACAACTTTTCAATATGTAAAAAGAGAGATTACACAAGAAATTATGTTAGAAATGGCAAAGCATCGAATTTCCTGCAGCCTGCTAATTTATGTCTGCGTGAGACTTCTTGGCTTCTGGTCTGTTGGAAAATTGTCTTTACAAAAATAGTTCTATTAAAATTTTAATATTGATTTTAATATCAATTAGCTCTAAAAGTTGAGGGGCCGCACTTTGTGGCTATGGGGGCCGCATGTTTGACAGGGCTGGTCTAGGTGTTCTATTGGAGGAGGCCGTTGGGAGTCAGTTTATACCACGACACACTTCTATCCGTACTTATGCCTCAGAACAGTTTCTCCAGTATCGATGCAGAAAGCAGAACACACATTCCTCGGAATGAAAATTTGCTTCCTGGGACATTTTATGGAACGAATCTACGTGACATTTTCTGGCTGTTAATATTCATGATATTATATAGGCCGTATAAATCATATTAATTTATTAACCAAAGTGTACATACCATAAAGATTACTTATCTTAAAAGCTAATACAGACATTAATCTAAAGATAAGAGAAAACGATGAAGTAAATTATCTTTAGACATAGCAGGAATCTGTAATAAAATATGACAATTAATAAATATCTTGGTTTATGGGATTCACATTTAATCTGTATTTTCGCACCTGTTGTTATATTCTGAGCCTTAGTCGTTTGTACTTCTGATGGGTTAATTCTTCAGTGCCAACAGTCGAGCTCTATGCCAGTATGACACGTGCAGCATTAATGTTCCTTTGCCTCTAGTGATCCTTTCTAATGCTTTCATACTCAAAGTTACTTGAACACTTGATGAGTCTGACCTTGGTATTCTTTTCCAAAATCGCATTTTGACAAATGGTGAGTCAGTAGGGAGTTTCTGTATTATATTTGTTGGTCATCTATTTTACCATAATTATCAGCTGGTGAGGTTATACGTTTAACTCAAACATACGGAAACACTGTAGGCACGAGTTCCACATACCAATAAAATGGTCCATATCAAAACATGTATTTTGTGAGTTATAGCTGACAGAGTACTGTTCAGACACCAGCAGCAGCTCAGCATCAGTGTGTGGGCAGGGATTTTTGGTGATTGTTCGGTAGCCTCGAACGTTTTGCCACATCGGCTTACAGGCAACTACTATCGAGGTGTCCGCTTACATGACCTGCCAAAGCTACTGGATGATGTGCCACTGGCAGTCAGAGCACGAATGTGGTACTTGCATGATGTTCCTACGGCACATTTTAGCTGTGCTTTGCCTGATGTTCTCAAAACACCTATCATGACAGAGGGATAGGTATAGAAGGACCCATTGCATGGTCTCCTCGCTCGCCAGGTTGGAATCCTCTGGCTCTGTGCCTATGAGGAAACCTACAATTCCTTTTGTATGCTGCTCCAGTTAACGAAGAGACATTCATCACCGCAGTGTGGATGCCTGTCAGACTATTCGAAAGTACTTCGGTATCTTCGAAAGGATGCTGCCGTCCGTGATAAGAAGTGTTGAGGCGTGTCGATGCGTGCCCTGACTCACATGGAGGACATTAACACTTACTCTAAATTTACTCTTTCGGCTGTAACTCTCAAATTAAATGCTCTGGACACATGTTATAGACATTTTTATTGTTGGAGGGACAGGCGGTAGCTGAGTTGGTTGAGGCACTATGTTACAAGCCGGAAGGTCGCGGTTTCGATTCTCGATGAGGTCACTAGATTTTTCAATTGACCTAATCCTTCCTGCAGCATTATGCTCTTGGAGTGCACTCAGCCTCTATCAGAACTGAGTACCAGGAACCTTCCTGGGGGTAAAGGTATGGCCGGAGCGTAAGGCTGACAACTCCACCGCCATCTGCGAGCCAACTCTCTGGAAAATATGGGAGCCTCGACGGCCTGTTGCAGGGATAACTTTACCTTTTACGTGGAACTCGTGCCCAGTGTTTGTCCGCACCTTTCAGGTACACCGCGTATAACATAACACGGCAACATGATTGTGCACACTGTGGGAAGAAGCATTTCTCGAAGTAGGGACTGAGAGAACCTATGAAAACTATAGCGAGTAATTCCAGTCACCAGTCTAGGGGTAACGTTTCCACCTCATGACTCAAGGTACGCGGGTTCAAACCCGGCGGAGGTCGTGGAATTTTTAAGGGCGTAAAAATTCAGGGAACAAGTCCTCCGGGAGGGACTTCAAGCCCGTGTCGTAGATTTACGGCACGTAAAAGATCCTCATGTCTCTAGGAGACCTCTGAGCAAAATTAGGCAAAGTTTCCCGCCCAAGTAGTTTCCAGTGCCTCCAGTAGATGGGGAAGTATCGGGTACCACTACCAGCCTCGCTGGGTGAACGGGGCTGATAGCGAGCACCAGTATCGGAAGGGTATGGCGACTGGTAGAATATCAAAGGGGGACGTACAATAGACTATTAGTCGCGGCGCATGGGGAAACCACCCCCTCCAATAATAAAAAGGAATTCCAGTCACCGGTTGGGATTTGAATCACATCTTGGCATGAACTGCATGTGTATTCTTGTGCTAAAGTAAATTGGATTAAATAAACGAATCTTGGAGGAGGGGTTATGGTTGAGAGAGAACTAATTTTCAAGACAGGTTGGTAGATGTACTGGCTATAGTGAGAAAGCGAAACTTCCGTTCTGCATCTTCTCGTACCGCAGTTCCACTCCGAATTATCCTCCACTCAGTTCAAGTGAAATAAATAATGGAAGGCCTAAACATTGTACGAGTACAACTTCCATGTTTAACGCCAAAGCGTTGTCATTATGTGTCGTTATCCAAGGTTTCTTCTGCAATATGATTAGTTTGCTCCAATATTTAGTGTATTTCTGGGGACTCGGGTACCATGAGCATTGCCTTCGAATTTTCTAGCGTATACCCTATTCCTTTCTCCGATCACAGTGGCCGCGAGGTCTAACGCTAGGATCATGGGTTCGAATCCCACTTAAAGTGTGAATGTCTGTTTGCGTTTATTCTGTGTTCGTATTGTTCTGTGTGTAGATAGTGACCTTGCGGCGGGCTGATCCCCCGTCCAGTGACTCTTATCGCCTGTGTATAGGATTAAGAAACTGAAAAGGCGGTCAAGGTCCAACAAAAGGACTGCAGAACCGTAGATAGATATATACCATAATCCATCGTATTTTACAATTTAAACAATTCCCTCTGCTGCTTAAAACTTGGCTTAAAATGGTTCCCGCCCCCTCTCATCTGCCTTTTGGAAACTTGAGATGTAGGAATATCACGAAGAAGGAAGAATAGGGATATCTTGTTTCAGTGGTTAACGCTCTCTTCTTGCAATATGGCGGACTCTACAGGTAAATGTTAGTATAATACCTTCAAATATGCCACAAACGCTTCTTGCGTGCCTTTACTAATTACATTCGCGCTACCATTCGGCGCAATATAGACTAATCGATGCAGTTGGTAAAGCTTCGTCAAATAACCAACTAGTCACAAGTCAGTCAAGGTGGAGGAGTGGTGATCCGTGTAGTCACAGAATTTGAATATTAAATGTTCCGTATTCGAAGTAGGAGTGACGCACAGACGACTGGTTTAAATATTAAAACGAGCAAAACGAGTATAACCTAGGCATAAAAACTATATTTATACCGAAAAATAATTTTATTAACTTTTGAACGGCTGTAAAACATTCAAAAGAGGAGATTATGATGGGCTGGACATGAAACTTGATTGAGGGAAATACATTTAGGATTTTGCTGGATAAACATTTCGGACCGCGGTTAAAGAATAAAATTAAGATGGATGTTGGGAAAATATACTCTGTCTTAGGTGTACAGATTGTGTCTAGTGGTGTGCTTGCGTTTAAGTGGAGCTCTCTTGTTGTACAACCAGACTTTCTTTTTATTTTCTTGGGGGTGGGGTGAGACTGAGTCCACTTGGTACGTCTGCCACTAACTGGCCTGTTGTACCAGCCCCGGATTATAGATGATGATGAGTGTGGAGCAGTCGGTGGAATGAGAATTGGGAGGGGAAAGCGACGTACTCGGAGAAAACTTGCTCCATTGCCACTTTGTCCATCATAAATTCCACATTACCTGACCTGCGCTCGAACCCGGACCGCCGCAGTGGGAAGCCGGCGACTAACCACCTGAGCTATGGCACGGCCAGACTTAATTTAACTACAGTACTACGATAGAACAGCTATTACAGACTTGTTTGTTGATTTCTTTTTTGGGCTGCAGAATTCAGGTATTAATAATTATTTTTTCTTCTTTCATTTGCTAGAAACTTCCATATAAGTTTTGAAAAGCCCAACTTCAGGGGCCATACTAAGGCGCGTATCGTTTTGGGCTACTTGTTCCACGCTTTCTGCATTCACACGCCTGCAAGTTACCCTACATTCTTATGTGTTTTGCTGCCCTATAGAACTGGGTCGATTTCACGTCCAGCAAGCAGTACTAAATGTGTGCAGGATTACTTGTGTTAGAATCATTTCGAGTCTGAAGAGACCAAAGAGTTTAATACCGGAAAAAATTTCAATTCAGTTATTTACATGCTTACTTAGCAGCCCAGAGGCCAACTATAAACTAAACACCATCAAAGAGACAAATACAACAAACACATACGTACAAAACACAACTATCAAATAGTGTTATGTAAATATCTCATGTTTTAAGGCTTTACGAAAAATATTCTTCATTGTGCAACACGGCTGAAACTCCAAATGACATACTCAGCTTAAGCAGGGTTTCTCACATTTAATATCACCAAAATTTCAGAAATCATTCGAGTTAGGTCAATACAGATAACAATTTGAAATTCTGACAACTTTTAGCGAAAGTCTCTACATATGATTTTTATATGATTACGTGATATGTCACAAACAGATTCACAGGTAGATAGACTGGCAGACATGACCTCCAGTTCGGCCCTTCTTTATAAAGGACGCCTACAATAACATTCTTAGAAAACTGCAGCTATTGACGTTGTTATGTACATGAGCTGCTTCATGACGTAACTATAAACAACACGATTCCCCGCGCGCCCTCCGCGCCGCTGTGTTGACGTTAGCAACAGATGAAGCAAATTACACCAACATTAAGATGACATACCGCTCAAATTCTTCGTGCGTCACGGGGCAAGGCGCGGTATCTTAAAGGAAGTGAAGTATTATTAAATATGATCCTCGTTTCTAGATCATGTGGCGCAAAATATTTTCTGTCACGCGTTGCCCTTTTGTTGGAGGCGAAGTATAATTACAATAGGTCACAGACACTTCCCCCCCTTCCGCCGGTGCCTCACACAAGCTCTCGTGCGTGCATTTATAATGTAGGATGGAGAAACTCGCGTGGTTCTACTAACACGTGCCATTAAACACGACCCTTTTTGAAGGTTATTTCTTCTTAATGATTCGGTCGGAACGGGACTGGGGCATGACGATTTTTTGCGCTTTAATAGTGTTATGTTCTTTCAACTGCATTCATTTTAAATGAACGGGGATAGCTCAGACTATGTAGTGGTGTTTACTGTTCGGGCAGTACCAGCTCCGACAGGAGCTCCCTTCAGCGTCTCGTGCAAACTCCGGGACCCAAACAGCGCACTGCTCAACCCAGATAAACCTACAGAAATGTCCGATGTTGAATCGACTGTGACGAATATTATTTGGATGGAAACCGACTGATGTTTTGCTAAATTTGATGTAATCGATAAATTACACGATTTATTTTGTTCGGACGGTGAGTGTTTGGCAGAAGCCCAGCCATTGTTAGCTTATGAACGAAGGGGATGGACAAAAATATGGAAACATCCAACCAAAAACACATTACCGTGACTAATATGGTGTAGGACAACCTCTGGCTTGCAGAACTGCCTGCAGTCTCCTAGGAATGGATAAATAGAGGTCCTGTATGAGTTGCAAGGGAATCTTATGCCATTCTTCCTGAAAAACATTGGCAAGTTCTGTTATCGATGATGGTGGTGGATAGCGCGCACGCAGATTGCTCTCCAAAACAGTCCACAAAGGCTCAATAATATTGATATCTGGCGACTGTGGGGGCCATGGCAGACGTGACACTTCATCTTCGTTCTCAGAAAACCAGTCCTGGACGATGTGAGCTGTGTGAACACGGGCATTGTCGTCTTGGTAAAGGCCATTACCATTGGGGAACAAAGTTTGCACCATGGGATGGACCTGGTAGCCCAAAATGGTCACATAGTCGTTGGCAGTGACGTGACCTTGCAGGGCAATGATGGGTCCGACAGAATACCACGATACGGCTGCCCATAACATGATCGAGCCTCCGCCATGTTTCACTCTTGGCAAAAAACAATCTGGACGGTGCAAGTGCCCCCACTGACTTTTTTCTGTTCCCGAAGATAAAGGAAGTATTGAAAGGTATGCGTTTTGATGACATTGATGACATCAGGTGTAATACGACGGCAGCTCTGAAGGACATTCAACACAACCAGTTCCGAAATTATTTTGAAGGGTGCACTAGGAATTGGAATAGGTGCATAGCTTCCCAACGGGAGTTTCATATCGTATTTCTGTAAGGTCTCCTTTTTTAATATTATTTTCACACACACACTTCGGTCTTCGGAGTGATCTATTCTCTTGAGGTCTTTTGACCGAATATTTGTACGGATTTATTATCTGTTAACCGTCCTGTATACAGAGAATCTAGTGCTCTGAGCACGACAGGAAATAATTATTTTCACTACGCTGTTCTACACTGGGGGCAGCGAAGGGCGTAAACCTCATGGTATATTTTTTACAGTCCAAATATTTGCTTTGTTATTGTTATTATAGCTCTACGGCCCTTTGTTGGGCCTTAGGCTCTTTTTCGGTTTCTTGATCCTGTACACAGTCGGTATGGCTCCTTGGATGGGGGATCAGCCCGCCTCAAGGTCTCTACCTACACACAGAATAAACACACACAATACAGGCATCCATGCCTTGAGAGGTATTCGAGCCCACGATCCCAACGTTCGAGGAGGCGAAGGCAGTTCATGCCTCAGACGGCGCGGCCACTGTGACTTGCATATTTGCTTTGTACCAGATATAAATGGAAAGTCGTAGTGCCGTGGTTAGCCTTATGTTTCGCCTTTGGGTGTTATCATTTTAGAACCTCAGCCGGAAACCCGACTAACTTGATTGTATTCCAGAAGAATGCAAGATCTCCTCTGTGGTCTAGTGGTCAGAGTTCCATCCTACAGATCCAGAGGTCCCGGGTTCGATTCTCGGCGTTACCAGATTTTCTGACAAGTAGTGGGTCTGGAACGGGGTCCATTCAGCCTCGTGAGGATAACTGAGAAGTTATTTCAAGGACATAGAGGCTCCGGTCTAGAAAAACAGAGATTAACTGCTGTGGCTATCCGTTGCACTATCCGCAAAAGTTGGCACTAACTTCGCCGACAAGCGGCGGTCGTTTGTTCGGTATAGTTCGTTTGCGGACTGCAGGCCACGGAGTTTTCTTTTGTGTTTTTTTTTCTCCAGAAGAATGCAAGCATAACGTTTTAATACACACAATAGTAACAGCATACATTTAATTTCTGTTTTCCTATTTGGTTAATAGCGACGGACAACGCACTTATCTGGATCAGTGTCATTACTTCACAACTCTCACACTTTGTGTACTGTATTTCCGATCATATTAATGGTATTTTTTAGAGTGACAATGAGTCGTTGTCTGATACTAACTATACTAAAATAGACCACCATCCGTCTAAACTCATTGTCGGTAGCTGTCCTGTCCATTCTAAAACCGATACAGTTGAGAGAGCGATGTTAGATAAAACAAGAACTGATCAAGAAGCACGGAAGTCTATATGAGGCAGTGAATATGTCATCGTAGAATTTGAACGCTGCAGTGAAGATTCCTCGTTTCTTACCATGCCAATTCTTCCAATAGCTACACACATTTAGCAGCCTAATTACGGAATCTACATCCACCGTCGCTTCTTTCATCCGCAGCCAGTGACACTTGCAAGAAACATCCTATACCAATTGCCCGGGATCGGTTCTTTCCGTATGTGTTCGGCAGATTCTCGCAATGCGCGCGCTGCCCATAGCTGCATCTGTGCTGAAGACACGGAAAACAAGTAATAGTAGCCAGTACGCCTGGCACTTATGGACTCGTTACGCGCGGGAGTTGGTTTCTTTTCTTAGTAAACAGTATTTGAAGTTTTATTATAATTTATTCATCAATTAATAATCGTATATTATACGGACATTCTATACGTTCATATTAGAACTGAATCAAAGGATGACGTGATAAATCTGTTAATAAATTTTCTTGCTGAAATATGAAGATAAAGTATTTCGGAAATATGTTTTTAGTGACTAAATAAGTAGACGTGATTTAATGTGATGTTAATTTAGTTTTAAAATTGCAACGCCTTGGGATTTCTGGAGTCTCTTGCTGTATTAATTCATAATCAAAACGCGGAGAGTAAATTAAATATTTATTTGCATAATGCTACTATAAACAGTGAATTAGTTTGTGAATGCTTGTGGTAAACAATAACTGAAATAATTCTGGTTATCCGTATCTTTTCTTGAAGATATCTCTAAACTAGCAGATTCTCTCCTGTGCTTTCATGGGGCAGATGGAGTCTACGCACTAAAGGTAGGCGGTTACTATGTATACAATCGTTCATTGTCTGAATCTTATCGGTGTTTCACGATAACAAATTGTTGTATTGATTTTTTTTGCATAGAGCCTTTTCTGTAGAAACAGCTGTCTTGATTACTTTACGAAAATTAGCTGTCGAACTCGTGCTGACAGCAGTGTGAATGACTGAATGAAAATGACCTGTAGCGTAAGAGATTTGAATCTCGTTGTGCACTGAAAATATTGGAATAGAAACCTGAGCTACTCATTATGATTCCCATAAAATACTGCAGTATTTGAACCTCTGGAATCTATTAAATTATTTACGACATTATAATTCAGTACTTAAAGTTCGCAGGCATTAACTAATAAAAATAAAATTTATGGTTGCATTAAATTATGAATATATGTTTTTTTTATTGCTAGTGGGGTGGGACTAAGTCCCTTGTACTGCGGCCACTTCTGGCCTATTGTACCAGCCCCAGATAATAGGTGAGGGTGATTGTGGAGCAATTGGTGGAATGAAGATTGGCAGGGTAAACCGAAGTACTCGGAGAAAACCTGCCCCAGCGCCACTTTGTTCACCACAAATCCCACGTGACCAGACTCGGGATCGAACCCGGGCCGCCGCGGTGGGGAACCAGCAACTAACCGCTTCAGCTATGGCGCAGCCATGAAGATATGTTATAATATACTAGTTTAAATCTTGTTCTGATCCTTGTGGTAATGATAGCAATATAACCATAAGACGGACAACTAACAATATGACCATCTCTTGCACTTGTTTAAAATTACCGTGCAGTTGGCCTACTACAAGAAGGGATAAATTGAGAGTGTTACTTCAACATGGGCTTTGAATGGCACATTCATTCCTAAAAGGAATCCGTGTTTGTGGTGAACAAGTGCCACTGGCTCAGTTCTCTCCGAGTACTTCGGTTTTCCCAACCAATTTTTATTTCACCAGATGCCCCATTTCTCTCATCTGTCATCCGGGGCTGGTACAGTAGGTCTGCTTGCGGCTTAAATGCTAATAGACTCAGTCTCGCCCTACACGCGAATAAAGAGAAGACTCGATGGCAAGTGTGCGGTTTACTGGTACGACGACTCTCATGTTTGTTTATGCTGATGCGATAGCCAAGCTGAAGAAGGTCAAATGGGGCGATGTTGTGACGGCGTCGAGTCTACGTGTACCGTAATAGAAGGAAGGGAAAGGCAACGGGGGATTAGGGCGCAACGCGTAGGAAATGTAGTCCAGTCAGAACTCCACTCAGTTTTAAATATTGAACAAATTTAGAATTAAAGCAGTAGAACAACCTGCAACAGACTTTTATTGTCGTATCAGGATTACATCCTGCCTTTCTTATTGTCCCACCGCCAAACCCGGCTTCGTAT
>NW_019727788.1:1241319-1293803 GCF_002891405.2 Cryptotermes secundus
TTTTTTTATTGCTAGTGGGGTGGGACTAAGTCCCTTGTACTGCGGCCACTTCTGGCCTATTGTACCAGCCCCAGATAATAGGTGAGGGTGATTGTGGAGCAATTGGTGGAATGAAGATTGGCAGGGTAAACCGAAGTACTCGGAGAAAACCTGCCCCAGCGCCACTTTGTTCACCACAAATCCCACGTGACCAGACTCGGGATCGAACCCGGGCCGCCGCGGTGGGAAACCAGCGACTAACCGCTTGAGCTATGGCGCGGCCATGAAGATATGTTATAATATACTAGTTTAAATCTTGTTCTGATCCTTGTGGCAATGATAGCAATATAACCATAAGACGGACAACTAACAATATGACCATCTCTTGCACTTGTTTAAAATTACCGTGCAGTTGGCCTACTACAAGAAGGGATAAATTGAGAGTGTTACTTCAACATGGGCTTTGAATGGCACATTCATTCCTAAAAGGAATCCGTGTTTGTGGTGAACAAGTGCCACTGGCTCAGTTCTCTCCGAGTACTTCGGTTTTCCCAACCAATTTTTATTTCACCAGATGCCCCATTTCTCTCATCTGTCATCCGGGGCTGGTACAGTAGGTCTGCTTGCGGCTTAAATGCTAATAGACTCAGTCTCGCCCTACACGCGAATAAAGAGAAGACTCGATGGCAAGTGTGCGGTTTACTGGTACGACGACTCTCATGTTTGTTTATGCTGATGCGATAGCCAAGCTGAAGAAGGTCAAATGGGGCGATGTTGTGACGGCGTCGAGTCTACGTGTACCGTAATAGAAGGAAGGGAAAGGCAACGGGGGATTAGGGCGCAACGCGTAGGAAATGTAGTCCAGTCAGAACTCCACTCAGTTTTAAATATTGAACAAATTTAGAATTAAAGCAGTAGAACAACCTGCAACAGACTTTTATTGTCGTATCAGGATTACATCCTGCCTTTCTTATTGTCCCACCGCCAAACCCGGCTTCGTATATGTAGTCCCCATGCGAAGGGACAGCCCACAGGGTTTGCAGTGCTACCTTGCTTTCGATGCTCCATAGTATGAGAGAGAGAGCGAGAGAGAGAGAGCGAATTGCTTTGATACAGCGAACTAGCTGCTCCTTACTACAGTTAATTTTGGTGTGTTAAAGTAACGGTAGATTATCTGTCCATGGCTCTACAGCCCTTGTGGACCATGGTTGCCTTCTCAGTTTCTTAATCTATACACAATCGATAGGACTCCATGGACAGGGGATCAGCCCGTCGCAAGGCCGCTACCTACACAGAATAAACGCACACAGACATCCATGCCTCGAGTGAGATTCGAACCCACGATCCCAATGTTCGAGCGGCCGAAGACAGTTCATGCCTTAGACCGCGCGGCCACTGTGACCGGCAACGGCAGATGCTGATAATTTGCTGGATTATGTTATGTCTTGTTATGTTATGTTATGTTATGTGTTATGTTATGTTATGTTATGTTATGTTAGGTGTCGTAACTGCAGATAAACTCGAAATACAGATACAAATAGGGACTATTATTTCCATTTCAATTAAATGCAAGTGAAAATGTTGATGTATTCAACACAGTTTAGAAATTTTGTATTATGCTGAAAAATAAGCTGTCTCGGCACTGGGAGATAACATTGCTAGCAGAAGCCTGCAAAATATTTTCAGTCCTTTCCTTGTATAAATAACTGAACCAACGCCATTTACAAGAATTCTCGAGAAACTGGCAGTCGCTCAGCTACCAAATAAATTCCCCGCCATTTCTGGAGTCTGGAAGTTAATTTTCTCGTTCATAATGTCCCATTAATGGTTCCTCTCTTAATCCACATGGATGCTGTACATATCCACCCAACATAAGTAATTTTTAATATTATCTTCGAATCTATTGCGAGGCCTCCCAAGTGGTTTTCTCCTTCATATTTTCCTATTAAAAGTTTGGTCATCAGTTTTATGTATGTTACCTTCATACCCCGCAAATGTAATCCTTTTTTATTCCATTTCTTTAATGTATGGTGAACAGTGAAAGTCACGAAGCTGCTCATTACGCATCTTCAATCTTCATAACTTTGGAAGTGCTCTCTCTCTCTCTCTCGCTTGTTCCTGGTTGACTGTTCTTCTATAAGAAGGGAATATTGTTTTAACCGAGCATACATAAGTTCCCCCCTCTTCAGGCCATCAGGGCATTTTCCCATCACATTAACGACTTGTCGTTACGTCCCCTATTTACACACAGACTTTACAGTTTAATTATTAGTTTTCAAGATCTCCAAAACCTCTGTTCGGACAGAATCACTGTTTCTAGCGAGTGTAATGAAGGTTTTAAACAGGTTAACATTGAATATTGGGGTGACTGTAAATGTTAGTTAGGGTAGGACGTAGAAAGAAGCGACTGCGATGGTGTTTTAAAGATGAAAATCTATTATTTTTGAAGAGGTACTGAAGAATCGAGACAGGACAGTGTGTATCCTGTCTGACATTCTAAGTTCTGAATAAGCCAGTTTAACGGCAACGCACTAGACTTGTTTTCGGGATGTGCTCGGTTCAAATTTCGACCAAGACACCGGATATGGTTACTGAGGTTTTTTGAGGTTTCTTCTGCCCCTCCAAGCAATTGCCTTGACCGTGCTTCAAGTAGGTCATTACATCTTCCTTCCAAATCTTTTTCATATCATCAACAATACTGACTTTCGATGGTTCTTATATAGGGACTTGCTCTATCGGTTGGTTCCAACTGAGTAGGTTTTACCTGAAGACGGAGACAGAATCCAGTCTCCGAAACACTTTGTTTTGAAAAATAAATAGGACGGTTTTTTAGATAAATAAATACGATGGATAATGTCAAAAAGCATAATATTTGTACTGTATAATAGTCATTAAAAGAGTAGGAAAGCGAGATTCGAACCCTCGACCTTTCGAATACGAAGCAGGAATGTCAGCCATATAGATGTGTGACGTTTATCAGTAATTTATTTCCAAGTCCACATATTTCATGAAACTGGAAAGGATATAGTTATTTGGGATTGACTTCGAAATTGCTTCTTAAGCCCTAAATAGAAATTTACCCTGTCGTACCGCTTGATTTTTGAAAGCCCATGGTCCCCGGTTGACAGCGCTCAAGCTGCTCAGTATACCTGGTGCGGAAAACAGCTACCATGTCACGTTTCCAATTACGAGCTGTGCAGACAAATGCAAATCGCAACACAAACAAGCTGTATGATCAACTAACATCCATCGGACGTAATGAGTTTGTTAATGAAAGCCTAATTTGAAGCAAAAATAATTTGTTGAAGCATATAAAAACNAGAGAATTTCACTGAATATATGGCATAATTGAAATATTATTGTGTAAAAATGTTTCTGCATTATTACAACACAATTTGTTTACACTTATCAAACACTATAAATAAGAAACCCAATATTTGTTTCCCCAAATGCCACAGTAAGTGCGCATGTTACAGCTTGATGTACAGAATACACAGGATATGGAAGGAACCAGCTGTAGTGTATTCTAATGGCGCAATGTGATATTATTTTTACAGGGGCCGAGGTAAAACATTATACACCTTAACAAGGACACTGTGTAACATTTCATAGATTCAGTTCTCGAGTCTTTTCAAATAGTCCGCAGAATAGCTAGCAGTATACTGCTTCGAATGCCTCCCCTTACAGAAATGATAAGTTAATACACAATTATTTATGGGAAGTGTCACAACCGTGTGTCAGAATTCGCGGCAGATGATTCTTAAGATGAAGTTATTGTCTTCTGGGATGTGGCGCTGTATAGACCGATAGAATTTTACCGGAACTTAGGAGAAACGTAGTACTTTCCTTCCCCTGAAAAGACGGTAAACGACTACCAGATTATATGGCTTCATATCCCAGAAGATAGAATTTTCGTAGTTACTGCCTTGAGAACCTCAACCCTAACATAACTACCACGACCGAGAATGGCAATGAGTTCATAGACTTTCAAAAGCACACGCATGCGCGTTTTTAATTTATGCATTATTCTTTTCTCTCTTCACATAGTTTTCACTCCCAGTGACATTGCTAACATTGCCTACCTCTATTTTGGGAGATGTAGGCTGATGTGGGAGCACGGAAGAAGAAAAATACATAATCTGAATTTTGTGATATATTGTCGATACGTGGGTGGGGGACGAACTTAGGCAGTCCGTGACGTAGTGCACCTAAAGGAAACTTTTCAAATAAAACCCGCGATAATTAATTATTTGGGAATTATTTCCAAAATTCCGAATGCGAAGGGATGGTTGTAAAAAAATTCAGTACCCGAAAATCTAAAACATTCGAATGACGATATTGTTTAACATGTATTTCTTGGAGTATCCAGTTCGTAACATTCAGGCCTATCATATTCACTTCAGTTCCAGCAGGCTAATGTTCTGACGATCTCTCAGAAGTAGGCTGACTTAATTACAGTGTTCCCAATGACGGCAATGAACTCTGTAGTTGATATAACACAGTCAGACTAAGTAGATCATAACCAAATTTTGTGAGCGAACTCGAGGAGCTTGGACAAATAAATCTGGTAAATGTTGCGGATTCTCCTGTCTTCATCGCATTATTTTTGCCTTCAGTTGTATTAATCTGTATTAATTACTTATTTACTCATGGAGTTGAGCCCTTCTGGAGGAGCCGCCAATTCTGCAGCTACTCAAGAATTTCCCAACATTTTATGGAACCAAAAGGTTCATTACCGTGTTCACAGGAGCCCTCCACTTGTCCCTATCCTGAGGCAGATCAATCCAATTAATACCACCCCATCCTATCTCTCTAAGATCCATTTTAATATTGTTCACCCACCTACGCCTTGGTCTTCCCAGTGGTCTCTTTCCTTCTGGCTTTCCCACCAATATCCTATACAGATTCCTCGTCTCCCCCATTCGTGCTACATGCCCTGACCATCTCTTCCTCCTTAACTTGATCTATTTAATTATACTTGGAGAAGATCAGAAGTTATGAAGCTCCTCATTATGCAGTTTTCCCCATCCTCCTGTCAGTTGATCTCCCTTCGGTCCAAATATTCTCCTCAACACCCTGCTCTCAAACACCCTCAGTCTATGTTCCTCCCTTAATGTCAGAGACCAAGTTTCACACCCATACAGAAACAGAGGCAAAATTATAGTTTTGTATATTCTAATTTTTATGTTTTTGGATAGCAGATGAGATGACAAAAGGTCCTGGACTGAATGGTAGAAAGCATTACCCGAGTTCAATCTCCTCTTAATTTCCTCCTGAATCAGGTTTCGATCTGTTATCGTTGTTCCCAAATATCTGAATTGTGCCACATTTTCAAAACATCTGTTTCCTATCTTTATATCATGATTCTGTACTGCATTTGGTGACGAGTCAGTAACATATACTTAGTTTTCTCTGTGTTTACTTGTAGACCAACCTCCTTACTTGCGTCAATTAAAGTTTGTGTGTTTTTCTTTATGGTATCTACATTATCACCCAGTAGATTCACATCATCAGCGTAGACCAAAAGCTGATGTGTCCCGTTTAGTTTCAGTTCCACCTAGCTTCCCTGGATCATCCCAATGGCATATTCCAAAGCAAAGTTGAAAAGGAGTGGCGATAAAGCATCTCCTTGTTTTAGACAATTCTGGATAGGAAATTTATCAGACAAATGTTTACCTACACGGACTTTGCGTTTCGTTTAAACACATTTTAATCAACCTAACTAATTTCATGTGTATCCCAAACTGTACCAGGTTATTGTACAATATTTCCTTCCTAGCTGAATCATAGACTTGCTTGAAGTCTATGAATAGCTGATGTACTGTCTCATTGTACTCCCGTTTTTCTTCAATGTGTGACGAATTACCTAAAATAAATTGGAAATTTAATACAAGTATGTAGGTGTCATATGTGGTGGATCCTATTTTCTACGAAGGAAACAATGTGGCTGTACAGAGAATATACACATTTTATCGAATACATTAATACTTCTCTAATTCAGACTAATTTGGAGCGAACTTTTGTCCAAATAAATGAAAGTCCGAATTACGGACGTATTACTGAAAGAAAAACGTCCAGGGAAGTTACAAAATGGATTTCACATGTCTTTTTAGACGATACAACTTTATTTTGAAACTTAGATTGCATATCGTAAAATAAATTTACTTGTCATAAAATGCGGAACTGTAGTTTTGATATCGGTCTTAAAAACAATTTATACAGCTTATCTATCTATGGGGGGGGGGGCACGCGGTAGCGTAGTTGGTTGAGGCACTATGCTACAAGGTCGCGGGTTGAAGTCCTGATGAGGTCATTGGATTTTTTTTTCAATTGACCTAATCCTTCCAGCCGCACTATGGGCCTGGGGTCGACTAAGCCTCTAACAGAAATGAGTACCAGGAATATTCTTGGAATATTCTGGGGAGTAAAGGGCGGCCGGCGCGCAGGTCTGGCAACTTTACCGCCATCTATGAGCCGATTGTCTAGGAAATGTGGGAACCTCAGCATCTCACAACCCTATGGGCCTCCACGGCCTGTTACAGGGATACCTTTACTTTCTTTGTCTATGGCCCTACAGTTCTTTTGTTGGTCCTTGGCCCCTTTTCGGTGTTTTAATACTATACATTGTCATTAGGACTCCTTGGACGGGGGATGAGCCCGTCGCAAGGCAGCTACCTACACACAGAAGAACACAAACAAAATAAACGCACACAGACATACATGCCTTGAGTGGGATTCGAACCCACGATCCCAGTATTCGAGCGAGCGAAGGCAGGTCATGCCTCAGACCTCGCGGTCACTATGATCGGCACATTGGGTAGCCTACGTACTTAGAACTCATTTTGGTCTGTGTTACCCCTTTGTACCGTTCCTTTACTACATCTTGACTCAAGGCACACATTTTAACAGACGAAAAATACACTACTAGAACACTAAAATGCGAATGATAGGTAGGCATACTGAAATACTAACACGCACTGTTCACATAAACGTAGAAAGCTTTAGGTCCGCTCTGTGCAAATCTCCTTTCAAGCTGCCGGTTCTCCAGACCCAGAATGCTTTGACTTTAAATCTCTTCTAAAATGGCCTTAATGTTTGACTTGAAGGCCACATGTATCTACCGTCACCTATACTAGCACCATACGTGGCAGTTTGCGATCGCTGATCGCGACAATGTGATCTTCAAACTCATCAAAAAATAAAATATCCGAATTAGTGAGATTTCACTGTACTCGTACCCATATCTGTTCTTATATAATATTATTATTCGTTTTAAAGCTATGGAAACTTCAGTACCAAATGCATTAGATACGCAAGCAAAGCTTTAACAAATCCTGTAATTAATTTAAAAACCTTTTTTGTTAATTATTACTCTCCCTCTTTACAACTGCTAACCCAGATGTGTTACAAATATATTTCAAACACACGAATAATTGGAAAGAACAAATTTGTTTAAGTGCTTAATCACCACAACATGAAAGAGTACAGCGGGCGTGAATGTAAACATCCCTATATTCTATGTAAGTTTTGAGGTTTTCACGGCGATGACTATGAAGAAAGTCGTCTTCTGGGATCTGTCGCCGTGTATTCTTGGTTTTAACCGACCTTTCGGAGGAACATATCGCCTCCATCTTCAGGGCAGTTGAATTGCGTTGCGAATACAGAGAGCAGTAGCTCTGCCCTGAAGATGGAGGCCATATGTTCCTCCGAAACGTCGGTTAAAACCAAGAATACACGGCGCCAGATCCCAGAAGACGACTTTCTTCATCCTTATATTCTAGATTTCTGAATTAATGGAGGTAAGAAGTCAACTTTATCCCTCTGAAGAAAGAATTCCGAGTTCCCATTGAATATGAGGCTAAGTGAGACCTTGAATCTTTCCTCTGGTGCGAATAGGATCCAGATTATTAAGCCTTCAATAAACTGTTGCTGCTGAACTGTAATTGTGTGTTATTTGGAGTCAGTTATGAAAGAGAGCAAACTGACAGTTTCTGTCCTTGAACTCGATTACTATGTGATGGCACAAAGCTGCGTGAAGGACGGGAAGTGAAAGGAAAGCAGGACAACAGAATGTGTAAGCCCTTTACGATCCGTCCCAAAGCAGAAACCAGCTGACAGCAGCTTGAAATATCTAACCCTCATATCTGCAGTAAGAGAATATGGACTCTTCCATTTCACCCACACTCGAAAATTGTCTTACGCGCATATACCATCACATTGTATTCAAGCTCTACTACACACAGCAAAAGCGTTCAGTAATGAACACGAATATCACTGCTTGATGCTCTGTATGCAGTGGTGTACTGTTCAGTTGCTTTATATGCAGCACTGCATGCAGTATGAAATTGTAATCAGAATTAATTGGCGAGAAGGAGACAGACATCGACCAAGTTGCAACCGAAATCGAGGTGTGTCTTAAGAGTTTAATGTAAGTGACGTCAGAAGCAGGCATGATGATGTTTGATGAGTTCGTGGGCGTGTGTTGGATGAGTTAAAGCTCCCATGCGCCCATTTAACACCAAAATTGGAATGTTACACACTGGCAGTTTCGGAACTTGTTGTCAACTTACAAACATTGCCCTCGAATTAACGTATTTTCGTTATTTTATCGTTATAGGTGATGGTCGAATGTTATGGTTGTGCGGGTATTAATCTGCTTCATATTTAGGAAGTCCTGGGCTTAAATCTTGGGCCAGGGATCGACTATCCTGATGAGGGTTTTCGTGATTTTCGTCAGTCCTTCTAAGTAATTGCCGGAATAACATAGCCTAATTAAAATGAATCCACTGCAGCTCCGTTGCACAAAATTCCAATTTATTATTCACTAATCATTCTTCACTAAATACATTTAAATACTCCAAGAATAAACATAAATCAATACGGAAGACATGCTTATGGTATTTCACATCCGTACGTCCGTATGTTTATTTACGTATGTATATCTGAACCAGTGGAAGGATTTTCATGAAACATGATACGAGGGGGTACCCAAAAGAAACCGAACTTATTTTTTTTAAACTTATTTATTCAAATTTTAAGCACAAACCTTCAATCCCCTTCAAAGTACTCTCCACTTACACTAATACACTTGTCTAGTCTTTTATTCCATTTTTCAAAACATTGTCTAAATTCATCTTTTGAGATGCTTGACAGCGCCTCCGTCGTTTTTTTCCTTCACCTCAGCATCAGCAAAACGCTGAAAAAAAGTTTTGATCATTTCGGGACTCTTCTTTCAAAGCACAGCATGCTTCCACGCGACCTTGTTTTTGTTCAGCAGTCAGCAGTCGTGGCACGAATTTCGCAGCCACCCTTTTCATTCCCAAATATTCTGTCAAAATTCGCTGAACTGAGCTCCAAGTCACTCCCGACAGCTCCACAATTTCTTCAATGGTCCGTCGTCGATCTTCCTTGATGATTTCACGAATTTTTTCAACATTTTCATGTGTTCGGGCCATTGCAAAAACGACGATCACACAAAACAGTTGTCACTATAAACTCTGCCGAAACTAGTCCTTACCTTCTGAAGCAACGGTAGTCGGCTTATCGACTCAGGAATGTTAGCTCTATGCGCTCATAGCGGCAAAACGCGGTACTACAAAAGCTCTGCCCACAAAAAAATTAGTTCGGCTTCTTTTGGGTACCCCATCGTATGTGTGTCATATCTTTTAGTGCCCACTTAATTTTTTAATTTAAATCATACCAGTATGATGACCACCTGAGTTTCCGAGATAGATGGGTCATTTAACAGAGATTAGAGAATTCTTGTCGTGAGAGGCATTCGAATAATATACAGTTATTTTGAAGATAATTTCGAAGTTGTCCTGTCTTTTAGGAAATCTTTCTTCTCGCTTGAATGTTCATCCTTTCATTTTCCTCCATCAAGATTGTGTTTTAATGCTTAAGCCTCTATTGTTCTTTATTTCAAAGACGAAACACATTACAATGAATTAAATATGCATTTCTGTAATGTACGTATTTATGAAGTTCACAAACAAATTTCCAAGATTCACTGTAAAGATTTGTCTTCCTTTTTAGCTCCCACAAAGATATGTTTGAGTTTGTTTGAATGATTGATGAGCATACGTATTTATTCCCTTGTTTTTGCCAAGACCATCTGTGCACACGGTATATAGATAACACGAAATATATCGATATATCGATTTGTAACACATCGAAGAGAAGAGCTGCATTTTCTAGACTGTGTGATATGTTTAAATACTTCTGACCTTAACTTCCTTTATATTCCTTCGAGATTTACTCTGTTCTCTCTGGCAACCTAAGTTAGCCTCAACTAATTTCAGTTTCTGTATTCCCTTTAACCAACAGTTTTTCTTTGTTTCACGAATTCTGTTTTTCCACCTTTCATTTAATATGTAGTGAGCTCTTATTTATAACACCAAGAAAACAAATTAGTACCAAAATAAGGGTCAGAAAGTTGTGCTTGTGCCGAATGTGGTTCTGTATTGGCCCTCGAATGTGCTTCCGATTGCAAGAAGTCAGACAGCGGGAAGCTGCACTGTTCTGGCAAATAACTAACATCAATGCCTTTTCAAATTATATTTTTCTCGCCTCAGCCATCCCCCCTTCAATTTTGACTTGTTTACAAAATGGATACAGTCACAAAAACAGCTTCACAGTATATAATTCCCACTTTTCACCTTCTTCTTAGTTTCTTGGGTTTGGGTGAGACTGAGTCCACTTCGTACTACGGCCACTATTGGCCTATTGTATCAGCCCCGGATGATAGATGATGATGACTGTGGAGCAGTCGGTGGAATGAGAATTGGTAAGGGAAACCGAAGTACTCGGAGAAAACCTGCCCCAATGTCACTTTGTTCACCAGAAATCCCACATGACCTGACCTGAGCTCGAACCAGGGCCGCCGCGTGGGAAGGCGGCGACTAACCGCCTGAGCTATGGCTCGGCCCCACTTTTCATTTTAGAGTTAATAAACAGTGAAGATAATATGAGCGGAGTATGAAGATGCATATTGGTTAGAAAATCCAATGCAAGAAAACTTCCAGATAGCACAAAATAGAGAAGGTACCGGATCCTAAAGGAGGATGCTAGCCTTCAATTGTGAGCTTCAATCGGTCGCCGAATCAGTTTACTGGAATTTTTGTATGTTGCTTTCGGGGAGACTTGTGTGATCCTTATACTGCGTAATTTGCCATCCCAGCTCTGTACTGTCTATGTGAGGAGAAGGAAATTTGATAAAATTACAAAACAGAGATTAATAGTTTTCCTTCATAATGATTTAAGCATGCCGTTAATGAAGTCTGTATTTCTGATGTTACTAATATGTTCCTTCATAGTGTGGCGGCAGTATACTGTAACAGTGCTCCTCCCCCATGTGTGTAAATGGGGACTTCCGCCACCTTCTCACGCTAGTTCCTCGCTTGCGGATTTTTCTACCCTGGAGATGGAGGTGATACGTTCTTCCGAAACGTCGGTTCACACAGGATCTACACGGCTCCAAATCCTAGAATACGGCATTCTTCATAGTCACCTCCCTTGAAAACCTCAGGTCTTACATATACGACCCTTCTTCATAGTTCTATATACACGTACTGTGCTCTTTTCCTGTTAAGACCTACGATCTATAATTTGATTCCCCTTTCAAGTCATAATTTTTTTAATAACAGATTGAAGTGAATGGGAAGTGCATTCTCGAATTTTGGCTTAACAAAACAATTGGAAAGAAAACATTCGCTTTGTGAAGATAATTTATTGTATCGATTGTATCTGGTACAACATTGCATGACCTGTGGAAGAAGGGGAGGCAACGCTTTTGTTCATTCGTAGCTTGAAGTGTTTTCTCATACAGACTTTGCAATGACTCTTGTTATTGTTTGGGGTATAAAGATACCGCCCTATACTCCATTTTGTTTTCTGATATAGCTGATAGAACACTGACTAAGAACGCCTGCCTTCATTGTACGCGAGTAACGGCTCCTAAAACCGATTCATGTCCACTGCCCGCTATTCTTCAATAATATAGATTTCCTTTATATCACAAAACTCATCATTTATCGAAATGCGTCTCGGAAGTATATTTTGCGACGAAAATACTTTTATCTTTTACGAATTCCTTCTTGTTGAATTTATCTTATATTATACGATGTACACATGTAAACTATAGGAATTATATATTTAGACAAGTTTAATTGAATCAGAATTTGGCAGAACTTCCAAACGAACTTGATGGGTTGAAGAGACTACTCGAAAGTGGTTTACTGAAGTCTGTTTAGATTTGAAAGTACAGCAAGCTTATATTCCCTCAGATAGAATTGTGAAAAATTACAGGAGGATGAAAGTCTTTAGGCTTCCATGGCAATTCAACAGTCAGTGTCTGTTATGTTACCACACACATATACAGGATGTTTCACGACTTTAGGGCATAACTGCAAGAGGTGATTTCGTAGGTCTTTGTGATCAAAAAAGTTCATATAAACATGTGTCCGATTTTGGACGGTTACGGAGTTAGGGCCGTTTTTTCATTCCCGCACACGCCCTCATGTGAACCGCGTCTATCATCTGGCGGGTCACTATTTTTAGCCAGCTACAGATAGAACGTTCTCGTTATCTCCACACTTGAGAGGTACTTAAGGCGTGGTGGGTTGGTATGTCCAGCCACGGCTAGTGTGGCGGCTACTGGTGTTCAGAACAGTTCTCATCTCGGTGCGTCTGTTACGTTCACGATGCCAGTTACATTTGCATTTGAGGAGTATGCAGATATGATTTATGTGTACGGGTTTTGTGACGGTAACTCAGTTCTTGCCGTAGCTGAATATCAGCAACGGTTTCCGAATCGTAGAATACCGAACCGGAGAGTGTTTACTGGAGTTTAACAGGCATTGCGAGATACCGGTAGGCAAGGCGAGATGCTTTGCTCGATCGCATTCTGGACGCCTCTGACCACATAAGAAACAGCCAGCTGAAGCTGCTACCTGCTACCCGCGCGGTTCACAACCGAGCGGCCGCCTGTGTTGCGGCCGGCGGGGGCATTTTCGAAAATCAGCTTCAAGCACCAATCAATTCAAATTAAAGGTAATTTCACGAAGTTAACTTTACATTCATACTTTAAATGTATCATGTATTATGCTGGTTTATTATTTTGTTCCGTTTATTGTCAGTAATCGTTACCTTCTATTCTGAGTTTAAAACGGTCATAACTCCGTAACCGTCCAAAATGGGACACATGTTTATATGAACTTTTTTGATCACAAAGACCTAGGAAATCACCTCCTGCAGTTATGCCCTAAAGTCGTGAAACACCCTGTATATACCGCAGATATCAGTTGTACTACCAATTTCTGGGATACCCGTGCTGTCTCCTTCTTCATGACCAAATGCCCAGTCGACCATGCTGACAGTTGTAGTAGAGGTCGAGAGATCTGTGCGAAATGTTCCATTGGTTCATAATGCGGCTCAAAAGGGAGACCGTAGCTCCGAATATTAGATATCACAGCATCACTTTCTACCTTTCCCAGAAATGGGAACCCTTTTATACGAGTTAAATTCTGTTAATATAAGGCTATGTTGACTATTTCCAGGCATGCCTTGTGTAACGTTTACAATTCTTTCGAGGTCAGGCGTAAATTTCTGTAGAAGCTTCGCCTTACTTACTTACTTACTTACTTATGGAGCTGAGTCCTTCTTGAAGAGCCGCCAAATCCGCAGCTACTCAAGAATTTCCTACAATTTCATTTAACTCGAAGGTTCGTTACCATGTTCACAATAGCCCTCCACTGGTTCCTATCCTGAGCCAGACCAATCCAATCCATTCCATTCCATCCCCAACCTATCTCTCTAAAATCCATTTCAATATTGTCCACCCACCTACTCTTTGGTCTTCACAGTGGTCATTTTCCTTCTGGCTTTCCCACCAATATCCTATATGCATTCCTCTTCTTCCCCATTCGAGCTACATTCCCTGCCCACCTCATCCTCTTCCACTTGATCATTCTAATTATATTTGGAGAAGAGTACAAGTTATGAAGCTCCTCATTATGCAGTTTTCTTCAACCTCCTGTCACTTCATCTCTCTTCCGTCAAAGTATTCTCCTCAACACCCTCGGTCTATGTTCCTCCATTAATGTCAGAGACCAAGTTTCACACCCATACAGAACCACAGGCAAAATTATAGTTTTGTATATTCTAATTTTTATGTTTTTGGGCAGCAGGTGAGAGGAAAAACAGAAGCGACGACTGCATCAGTTTATATAGACTAATATTAGTGGGTTACTCCTGCGGGTCTGGTTCTTCACTGACACATGTTTAATGCTGGAATTATAAAATATATAAAAGCGAGAAATTTATTTTTCAGCAAATTAGGGTCTAAATGATTTTATCCATGGGATCTGAGATTGCCAGTTTATGCTTCGGTCTCCCAATCAGTCGCGTATTTCACATATTAATTTCATTATGTTGTAAAATGTTTCTGAACCCATGGACCTGAAAAAGATTCGAGCTGTACCGCGTAATACTAACGCTGGTTTACAGCCTACACTGTAAACTGAATAAGATCGAATATGAAGAAAGCAGTCTTTTGGGATTTGGCACCGTCTATATGTGGTGTTAACCGACGTTTCGGAGGAACGTATCGCCTCCATCTTCAATGTAGAAGAAAAAATATAAGAAATCTGGAAGCGAAGAGTCCATGAGAACCGGTAAAAGCAGACTGCTTTCTTCATAGTCACCGCCGTGAAAGCCTCAAATCTTACAAAGATCGAATATGATTGCCTGCCCAACATGTACATGTTCTGCGACACTGCATACGGTATGACATTTTTAATGTTAACTATTGCAGTCATGGCGACAATATGAAACATGTAGGTTATGATCTGCGTATCTGATAAATTTGATAGTCGGATTCTGTAGTGAAAATGTGCACAGAACTGTGCCATTAAACTGTGTAGTCTTTCTGTTCATAGTTTTAGTCAGCCTCACTCTCTATGTGGAAATACTATCTGAAGGACAACGTGAATTATAATTTGTCACAAAATTTCATCATAGCTTGACCCTAGTTAGTTAGTTATTGGAGAGGGTGGGTTTCCCCATGCACTGAGACCTGTATTGGTCCATTGTGCTTCCCTCTATGATTTCTACCAGTCTCTATATCCTACCGGTACTGGTGCTTACCATCAGTCCCGCCCAGCCAGCGAGACCGGCTCTACTAGCTGAGAGGTATCTATAATGCTTCCCCCATCTACCAGAGGTATTAGAGACTGCTGTTGGGCGGGAAACGTCCGTTAATTTGGCTCAATGACCTCCTTTGGAGATATGAGGTTCTTTTACGTGCCGTAAAGCTGCGACACGGGACCCACGGCTTAAAGTCCCTCCCGGAGGATTTGTTCCCTGAATTTTTCCGCCCCTAAAAATTCGACGACCTCCGCCGGGTATTTGAACCCGCGTACTACGAGTCATGAGGTGGGAACGTTACCTCTAGACTACGGAGGCCGCTTAACTTGACCCTAACTTCAAAGCTGAAAGATTAGTTTATATACTTTAAAGCATTCAAACGACTGGGCTATTCAATATTTTATTTTTCTGTCAGTTCTCTTTTAATTTGATTCAATTCGACTGAGCTAATTACCGCATATATAATTGTTTCCGACCCGGGAAAAAACACTAGATTCTTTAGTTCGTAAATATATTTGCCATCGCATATCTGTTTTTAATTGTTACTAAAATATTCTAAGAACTTAAAGTAGGAAAATAGAAACTGGATTTGTAGTTTGATTGTAGCCAGCATAGTCCTGGGTTGTTCTGTACGGTAAGACATAGAGAAGATAATGTGAATTTCGTTTATGTGTAGATTCCCGACTTCTCTATTAACGAAGAAATAATGACTTTCGGTTCACAGTCTTAGATCTACACTACACACATGTGTGGCGATTCTGTGGCGACAGATAGAGGTCGTGACACTGCATACAGAGCCCTGGGGAATGTGAGCTGGTGACTTGAGAGCGCTTGAGCTGCAGTGACATGTTGCCACTGGAGGTACTAAATAGACTGATTTACGCTTTGAGGCCCGATTATGTGCTAGGACTCCCAAGTAGTTTGATTTAATCAGTTAACCTCTCCTAATTAAACGATTAATGGAGCTATTGAGTGGTTCTTCAGTCCCGTAATAAAGCGTGTTTTGTCATCTGTGGTCTAGTGGCCTCTTATGGATATGCTTGGTCTTTTGTCAAGTGTACGTATGACACATATAGCATGTATTAAATATTCTTCCTTTTGCGCTGTATACAAGTCCTCTGTCAGTTCAGGCTTTGCAAAGCAGACCATGCATATCTTACGTATCTTAAGCTGAAACGGCAGCTTAATCACCTGAACAGTCGTGAGCTTGACCACCGCCAAGTTCAAGTCTTCAAGGCTTCGCCTTGTCCTATGTTGCGAACATGTCCATTCTCGTGATTTTATATGATTTCTCTGCGGGAAGTTTAAAACCGTGTGAAACTCGCGGACCAGGGTGCGCTTTGGAAAATTTCCAATAGTGCGGAGAACCTTGTTAACAGGAGCCTCAATTTTAAGAGCTGTGTGTCTGCCTCTAATTTCCAGTACCGGCAAGCTTAAACGCTCACTCCTGAATACGGAGTAGATTTCTAATAAATGTTTTGAAGGTCTAGGCTTCATTCATTTCCATGTGCAGTCTCCATGAAATCCTCTTATTGAAGATTACACCCAGATATTTTACATGACTGACGAAGGGGATGTTCCGTTCGTTCAGTGTAAGATGAACCTTAGGGGTACTAAGTCTGTGAGAGAAGTAGATTTCGTGGATCTTCACTGATTTTTGTGTTCCAGCTCTCACACCAGGTATCAACAGCGCTGAGATCTCACTGCAGCTTTCTGAGAACATAGCCCTCTTTGCGGTTTGTCGCATGTATACTGGTGTTCTCAGCAGAGAGACCTAGACAGACACCAGTTGTTTAGGGGGTATGTGTGTGTAGTGTACAATGTGGGGCTGAGGACGGAACTTTGTGGCATCCCTGCTTGTTTATCCCTTGGAATAGACAGTTCACTTTCACCCGAGACTCTGGATTTTCTCTGAGGAAGAAAAGGGGACAATAAGCTTTATTAGACTGATCGAGAATTATAGTTCAGGTAATTTCTATAGCAATCCAAGGTGCTATGTTGTATCAAAGGCTTTTCCAATATGCAAGAATACCGTAGCCCTAGCTATGTTATTGCTGAAATTTAAGGTGACGTGGTCGGTAAGCCTCGTACTGTGACGGTGAAGAGATCGAACAGGCTTGCATTAAGCAGGCATTTCGTTCAATGTACCTTTGGAATATTTTTAGACTAACTTACTCAAATTTCTTGCCTGTTGTGAGCAAGATGCTAATCAAACGTAAATGTTGAGGGAATTTTGCGTCATTACCAGGTTTCAGTAACGCCATGACCTTTGCTTCCTTCCAAGACTTGGAAAAATGAGAGAGCTGAAGGCAGTGATAAAATAACAGATGTAGCAATGGTCTTCTTGGAAGGTACTTGAGGCATTCGTTAGGAATACCACCAAGTCTACAATCCTTTCTCAGTTTCAATGGCTTTACTAATTTCTGTATGTCACAGGGTCTTTCTTTTTCTAGTGGGGTAGCGCTACCGCTGTACAGACAGCGCCCAACATATTCTTGGCGTAATAAATATTCAATGTTTTAAAAATAGTATAAAAATCATTAGTGTGTTTTATATATTTCGGATTTTAATATCTTCAATAAACATTTTTTTTATTGCTAGTAGGGTGTGACTAAGTCCCTTGTACTGCGGCCACTTCTGGCCTATTGTACGAGCCCCAGATGATAGGTGAAGGTGATTGTGGAGCAGTTGGTGCAGTGAAGATTGGCAGGGGAAACCGAAGTACTCGGAGAAAACCTGCCCTAGCGCCACTTTGTCCACCACAAATCCCACTAGACCAGACCCGGGATCGAACCCGGGCCGCCGCGATGGGAAGCTGGCGACTAACCGCCTGAGCTATGGCGTGGCCTTCCAATAAACATTACTACAGGTGTAGTAAAACTGGAAAGTTGGCGGGCTACAGTTTCGCGTTAGACTTCTTTGCTTGTAGTTTCATGATGTTAGCTAAGCCAGTCATCGTTAATCAGAATTTGATATCGATTCAAACGCGTTCGTTGGTCAAATGACTGGTAAACTTGCTTCGTATTTGGGAGCTACCGGCTTCGAATACTATCCCAAAGACTTATTTTCCTGACCGATATTTGATGTAACCTCCTCCTGCCCTTCAAGAAATATTATATACGATTATCTTAAAATTGGTAACAGTAACAATGCTCTGCGTCATTGTAATACATTATTAAGAGTCTTCTTAACTTTCGATGCTCTACAAGATTCTAGTCTGAGAAACGTCGCTAATTATACAAAGAAGCATTCAGCACCCTCTCGGGGGATCTACGAGTACATTGACGAGCCCTACGCTGAGACATGGGCTGTTGGGGTTGCGGTAGGGAAATGTGCTGACTATGAGGCACGGATCTAACTGGAATAAGTTGACGCTAACAAACACCAATAGTGTGAATAATAATTGGTAACTATTATCATGCGCAGTTGCACGATATGCTCTCCATTTTAGTGTATAAACGGGAGATAAGCGTAATATCGGGCAGGGCGCCTAATGTTTGTGTAATTCAGGAGCCCACGAGGAGGGTGTTTAACGAAGACTTTTTTGGTTTTCCACGGCTTGCGCCATAAACTAAACATGAGACGTTCTTGAACTGAAAATGTTTATAAATTTAGAAAAAAGATTTAGGCTATTTGGCTATATATATTGTATTTGTTTGACAGTGTGCTTAATAATTGATAATGGAAATTTGAATGTTGCATGTAGCTGAAAACAGGTGTAGTTGACAACAGGTGAGGACTATGCATACAAGTAAAATAATTCATAAGATTTTCTTTGTTTTCGTCACGAACTTTATATTAGAAATGACGTGGACACGAAACAGTCCATATATATCTTCTATAGCTTGGGTGTAAACCAGAAGGGGAAATGTTTGATATGTTATGCTTGCAAACCCGCTATAGAATTTGTGCACAATATTTCTGCATATTGTAAGGTATACCGACTTGGAACCTCAAGAATTGTGAGGTAATAATTAAGAATTGTAATTATTTTAGATTTAATTTAATTGAATTTAATAATATGTTATAAATGTTGGAGCCGGGATAGCTTAGTTGGTAGAGCGACGGGCTACTGGCTGGACGGCCGGGGTTGCATTCCATTCAAGGTAAGAGATTTTCTCTGCGCTACAGCTTCCGTACCGATTCTGAGGCTCACCCAGCCTCATCTTATTTGTGCTTGGGGCTCATTCCCCAGAAGTGAAACCGCCAGGGCGTGGAGCTGACTACTCACCTCCATTTAGTGCCAATGTCAGGAATGGTGCAGCGTTATCTCCTTTCCCGCATAAGTCTTCATGGCTTGATGTTTAATTAATTAAGCACAGAGACAAAATTTCCTTTAATGTGTTATAAAGATATGCAAAATATTTATATTAAATTACATTGCCTTAGTCGCTCCTCAGTATGCTTCACTCATTCATGGAGCTGAGCCCTTCTTGAGAACCGGCTAATTCTGTAGCTACTCAAGAACTTCCTAGCATTTTATGGAACCAGAAAGTTCATTACTGTGTTCACAAGAGCCCTCCACTGGTCTCTATCCTGAGCCAGATCAATCCAGTCCATACCATCCCATCCTGTCTCTCTAAGATCCAGTTTAATATTGTCTACCCACTTATCCTTTGGTTTTCACAGTGGTCTCCTTCCTTCCAGCTTTCCGATTAATATCCTATATGCGTTTCTCCTCCCCCCATTCGTGCTACATTCCCTGCCCACCTCTTCCTCCTTGACTTAATCATTCTAATTATACTTGAAGAAGTTTACAAGTTATGAAGCTCCTCATTGTGCAGTTTTCTCCAACCTCCTGTCACTTCATCTCTCTTAGGTCCAAATATTCTCCTCAACACCCTGTTCTCAAACACCCTCAGTCTGTGTTCCTCCCTTAAAGACAGAGACCAAGTTTCATTCCCATACAGAACCACAGGCAAAATTATAGTTTTTTATATTCTAATTTTTAGGTTCTTGGACATCAGACGAGAAGACAAAAGACTCTGGATTGAATGGTAGCAAACATTACCCGAGTTCATTCCCCTCTTAATTTCCTCCTGAATGAGGTTTTGATTTTTTATCGTTGTTCCCAAATATCTGAACTGTGCCACATTTTCAGAACATCTGTTACCTATCGTTATGTCATGACTTTCCCCACATTCTGGCGACGAGACAGCAACATATACTTAGGTTTACTTATGTACCAACCTTCTTACCAGCGTCAATTAAATGTGTGTTTTTCTTTATGATATTGTCGCGTATCGCGGGGTATGACGCGACGAATAAATTCTCGATGTATTCGATGTAGCGAATTTTATTCCACATTCGCACTCACAATCACCCAAATTACAGATTTACGGTTACTGCTATCTGCAGTATCACAATTAGTACACTCCAAAGGCCAGAATACCACTGACTAGTTGCTGGCTAACTCGGCGGTAGCTCCAGGACTCGCTGACTGTCTCAGTACAACTCTGCGGTAGCCACACTAGAACTCGAACTCGAACTCATCGATAAATGCAAAAGATCTGATCTGAAGTTGATCTTTTACGTCGAAACCCACACTGATGATCCCCAATAATTTCATCTATGTATGGACTTAACCTTGAGAGAAGAATATTGGATAAAATTTTGTATGAAGTTGATAGCAGTGATATCCCCCCGATAATTACTGCAGTCAGTTTTATTACCCTTTTTGTGAACTGGTAGAATAATAGATTCCTTCCACTGATCAGGCAATTTTTCCTTATGCAAAATAGAAGTAATTAGCTTATGGATCTTTTTTCTTTATTGCTAGTGGGGTGGGACTAAGTCCCTTGTAACTGCGGCCACTTCTGGCCTCTTGTACCAGCCCAGATGATAGGTGAGGGTAATTGTGGAGCAATTGGTGGAATGAAGATTGGCAGGGGAACCGAAGTTCTCGGAGCAAACCCGCTCCAGCGCCATCTTCTCCACCACAAATCCCACTTGACCAGACTCGGGATCGAACCCGGGCCGCCGCAGTGGGAAGCCAGCGACTAACCGTTTGAGCTATGGCGCGGCCATCTTATGGAACTTAGAACGTAATATTTCGCCTCCAGGTTGAACAAGTTCTGCCGGAATTTGATCACTACCTGGCGATTTATACCTTTTCAATTTTGCAATAACACTTTCAACCTCAAAAGGGCTAGGATCAGGTATGAACGGCTCAGCTGTATGAATTTCTGTCTGCCTAACACCACTGACCCTATGTACATTCAATAACTGAGAGAAAGAGATCTTCCACCTATTCAAAATGTTATGGGAATCTGCAAGCAGATCACCATTCTCATCCTTCACCACTTCTAAGTTGGTGACCCTTCTTAAAGTCATTTATTCCTCTATACAAGTCTCTAATGTTCTTGTTCTTACTGTTCATTGCAAGCTCATCAGTTTTGTCTTTCAGACATTCCTTCTTTTTGTTCCTGAAATGCTTGCTGGTTTCACGTCTTATATTGTTCCCATTTAACTCGCTTGGATCCTGTAACCATTGCAATTTGGCCTGCTTTCTTTGATCTAATAATTTTGAGCATCCTTCATCGAACCATGGCTTATGCTCCTTCGGTTCATAATAACCTAGACTCTCTTTGGCAGACATTTTTATATTCTCTAATAGTTTCCCAAGCTTTATTAACATCCACCTCAGTGTCCAAGTTTTCCAAAGCCGCGAACCTATTTGAGATTTCAACACAATACTGCTCTTTGCCCTCTACCTCATTTAATTTCTTGAGATTGAACCTCTCCTGATGAACTCTGTGTTCGTTGTTTGATTACTCACTGCCCATCTCTCCCCAACCTTTGCCATCACCAGGTAGTGGTCAGTACCAGGTCTGCTGCTCTAAACGATCGGACATCAAGTATACCTGAATGCCGTCTCCTGTCTATCAAAGTATGGTAATTTGGTTGTGCGTCTTTCCAGCAAAAGATGTCCAAGTAAGTTTACGAAGGTTACGATGTGGGAACATTGTACTTTTTACAATATCTTTTTTTCATGTGGCAAATTTTACTGTTCTAACTTCATTACCATTAGTAACTTCGTGTAAACTCTTATTTCCAGATGTCTTCCATACCTACTTAGCATTCTGGTTACAGACTTTACAATTGTTTTGTCATTTTAGATGAAAACCACATGATGTAGCATTAAAAGGCCTTAAGTTTTAGGGCTACTTTCGACGTGCTTGCCACAGCATTCATAGTTCGTGATGTGAGTGTTTGGTGGAAGTGGAGAACACAATTAAAAGTAATTATAAATGTTTATACCAAACTTTCAAAGAAGTAAAATCAGTTTAAACTAATTATCATTGTTTATATACAAAATTATTTATTTCTCTGTTTCATAGCATAGGTCTCTTATTTGTTAATGTGAATCTCGATTTCATGAAATTAATAGTGGAAAATTTTCAGCAACAGAACTTAAATTGATGTCGGACGAAGATTTTTGTTTTAAAATCCTATCATTTTGTTGTCATATCACGTTCTCACTTGTAATGATAATGATAAATGTCATAATCAAATTAAATTCTTTATTATTTATGTGCTGAGCTCCTCAACATGTTATTCTGTGTTCTCTCCTCTGCACCCTTTTCCTCACGTACCTTCAATCTGTGTTTGTTCTTTAGAGCTAGAAGCAAAATTTAACACCCATACGAAAGGACGCTTAGATTGTGTTTTATATGTTGTACCCGTCACGTTATTAAGCAGGAGATATTAAGATATATACTGAACGAGAGAAATGATTAAGAAATAAAATTCTTTTCTTAACTTCGTCATTCATGTACTTTTATTTGCTACAATCGCGGGATCCCCTCACCCGCTGTCTTCATGCGCCACACTGAGGCTCATGTTGCTTGCTGGCCTTTTATTTTTATTCCGTCTTCAGTGTATCTACTAGAAATGAACATAGCTTATATCTTCATCTGCTTCTAGGCCAACCTCCTTTTGTCGTATATTAGTGTCTGTGTTCTTATTTCATTAATGTTTTCTTCTAATCCTCTTATTGCAATCAGCACGGTCCGTAAGAAGACGTGCGCCATTTAGTTCCCTCCTGATTTTCTTGGGCATCCTGATGGCGGATTCGACAAGGAAATTAAAAAAAAAACAATGCCGTTAGAAGGTCTCATGATTCTGACTATTAAGCGCATCGCACAAATCTTTCATATTGAAGCAAATAGTGAGTTCACGGCGAAGTACATTCATAGTCCGAATGGAGAACTAGAAATGCAGGTAGAATTTTGGTACGTAATCAATTGGGAGGCGGTCACGGTAGCCGAGCGGTCTAAGGCATGTACTGTCTTAGCTCGCTTGGAAACCGGTATCGTGGGTTCGAATCCCACTCAGGACATGGATGTTTAGTTTGTGTGTGTGTGTGTGTGTGCGTGCGTTTTTCTGTGTTTGTGTACAGGTAGAGGCCTTGCGACGAGCTGATCACCCGCCCAAGGAGTCCTACCGAATGTGTAAGATCGAGAAAAACCGAAGTGAACGGAGAAGTTAATGGAGGTAGGCCTAGGCCCACTGGGGCTGTAGTGCCAGGGGAAAAAAATCAATTTGGAAAAAGACCACTTGAAAGTTCACTGGGGAGTTTGGGAGAGTAAAATAAAAGCGGATTGTGATGATACGAACTGGATTGAATTGGTTTTGAATTTGTTTTTTATGTTTTTGATGTGTGAATTATTCGGTTTCTGCTACCAGATGCTCAGTTAGTTGATTAGATAATTAGTTATATTGTTACGTAAACTTCTCTTCTCATTTGAGGGATGTTGCGAAATCTGAATCAAAGAACACCGACTTACTATCTCGCACTGTTAATAGAAACGATTCCATAACCTTTTTTTTAAAAGGTTTATGTGATCAAAAAATAGGAAGTAAGAACATGAATGCTATTCCTGAATCAAGCTGCCAAGTCGATGATCGAATTTCGCCTAAACCTATTTTAACGTATGGTGAATGTGTATTGCTACAGGAAATTAATTGCCTACGGTCTGGTAAACCTATAAAACTGGTAAATTAATCATCCACATACCATCAGCGCTCTATAAACATGAGTGCAGCTGTAATACTTGATGAATGGTGGGAGTGAATCATTTTCAATTTGTTGAGCCCCCACTCGCTGATGATCCATTCGTGGTCGTACAGAATGAGGCCCACTACCCCTGCTGCAGGCTAAGACGGCAGCACTGTGTTACATACTTCAGTTTTTAGGCCTCTGTGATTGGTCCATTGGTTAATTAATGACCCAGTATATCCTGGTGCGGTCTGGTCAGGAAGCAGTTTGCGCTGTGTCGGCATTAAAATGCTTGTAGTAAGCGAAATCATGAAAACACTAAGTCATATCATTATAGATTCGATTTTTCTGGATTACCTGCCAGAATGTTGCCCAGGAGATATGCTATCATAGCTACATTCTGAATGGTTCTCTTCTTCCTCCAGACAAGTCGGCATTTTAATAGAAACAGTAATTCTTTCCCTCCATATTTTGCCCAAATCCTAATTCATAATAATCTTGCCATTCTTATTTGATGCACATTGACACAATATCTGTAAATTTATAATAAAATAAATGAACAAGGAAAGCGTGATACACAAATATGTACGGAAAATATATATACACTATCCACGCTTTGTTACATTTACGTAGAAACATTCCATAGATTGACAGAGAAGCCAATCAAGTGCCGTTTTCGAATCTTCAAGTCTACAAATCGTATGCACAGCCAGGTACACGTAAGGACGGAAAGTTCTTCGGCCTGTTTCGGAAGCGTAGGTTAGTAAGTAAAATGTGAGGCTCTCACAGCGGTGGTTATGAAGAGTTCTGAAAATGAAGAATGCAGTTCATCTGGGATGTGGCGCCTTGTAGATCTTGTGTAAAAGGACGTTCCTCCGAAACATCGGTTTACACAAGATTTACACAGCGCCACATGCCAGAAGATGGAATTCTTCATAGTCACCACCGGGAAAAGCTCAAATATTACATATGAAGGGTTTTGTTTTCTGGGATAGAATTCCGTTTAGTCGGCTGAAAATTAACCAACTTTTCGCGGGAACATACAGACTCAATCTTCAGGGTTGAAGAGTATGCCAGGCACGATACCAGCATGGAGACAGCAACATCAGCGCGAACTCTTGCATTATCACTCTATCAGTTATAATTTTTATCACAATCGGAACAGAAATATGAGGCATGGAACAGACTGGGGTCACTTCTATTTGCATTAGGAAGTTTGTCTCAAGTTTACGTTTACCCCAAAATTTGTTGCTCGTGACTTATCGAGTCGCTGAGAAACATATCTTACTAAAACAAGAAGGAAATGGTCAACTTGGAAGCTCTAGCTGTAGATGGGATGATAATCCGGAAATGAATCATAAATAAATTTGGATGGGATGATATGGATCATTGGTGGGCTCTCGTAAGCACGAAAATGAAAATTTGGAATTCGTGTAGTGCTGGTAAATTGTTGTCTGTGAAGGGGGGCAATTGTTAACTTGTCAAGAAGGACTCTATCCGTGGAGCTACTTAATTCACCATCATACATATGCGCGCGCACACCCGATTTTAATTGTTCCCTGAACCTACTTTCGAAGAAGAAATAATTTTATTTCGAATGCCTTCAGAATATTTAGTAGACATATTAATCAGAAGGCACTGAAAAGTACACCCTAAAAAAATCTGGATAAACTAAACACAATTTCTCTCCGCCGATATTAAGAAAAAATTGCCCGAAAATATGATCCATGAACTTAAACCCCCTCTTGTTTCGTGACAGCATTTCGCAATACACTGAACATGTAATGACATTAACAGACTATGTATATTTTAATACAAATCGTTGTAAAAGCCAGAACCTACAGCAGATAATATTATAAGATTGCAAATTGCAAGTGTGTGTGTTACCGGTGAAAACAAGTTTGACCAGTAGATTTTAATTGAATTAACCGATTTCTAAACAATATCAAAGAGAGCGTTACTTTGGAAGTTAGAGTGTAATAATATTAATTATGAAGTATTCATAATTTGATACTAATTTTCACAATTTCACTCGTCCTCGAATAATTGAAGAAAATTTGTTTAACTGACTACGTTTGCCAAGCTGAATTACTATTAGGGCTTTGTCCAGTAATTTGGCGAAACTACCGGTCTGACAGGGTGGCATGTGTAGGGAAGAGCAGACAAATAAATTAGCAGGCAGACAGTGTAAATTAACATGATTTTGTTGCTAGAGACTTCTTATTTAATGGCTTAGATGCCTTCAACTTATAGTTCTTTTTGTCGTTTGTAGCAAGCCTTAATTTTAGATTAACATTAACTGTTAGTAACCTTGTACTGTGTACCACATGAGGGAAGAACACTTTCTGTAGCCAGGTTTAGAGATAGAGCTCATTATAATAAATTACACCCAGAACAACATGAAAGTTTCATTTACAGTGTTTTAGCGCTCATAGATAACATGAACCTATTCTCTCCAAAGAAGTAAAAAAGTGTATTTTGATTGTACAATATATATTACAATAATTTCTTTAATATTTTGAACTTGTTATATTTTATGATTGTTATATGTAGTACCACAAGTAATTTGTGTTCCCTTAATAAATTCTTATTACTTTATTTGGTGAGGTAGGAAAATTGACTTCGTCGCTTTTTTATAAAAAGTATTGTAACACAATGTTATCAAACTCACTCAGTTTTATAGAGAACAAAGTGAGTTGAAAAATTTGTGATGGCTTTACTTACTTTAATTCATATGCCAGTCAACATTCCCACACTCTTGGCGTTATATGTTTTGATTACAATTTTCCCAGAGTTTTCTGCACTGTAAACAACCCTCAACTCTGCCGTTTGCTCTTTCGATGACCCATTCATTTATTCCGAGCTGTATCCAAACGAAAAAGCAGATAAAGGAAATGCGTAACGTATGATATGAGAGAGAACTTCGAAAACAATTTTTCCCTTTCATTATCTGCGAACAAATTTCGTCTCGCTGCTAACCGGTTGGGTTGTTTTACATTCATTTCTCGATATGCACGCTTTGTTTCTGACTGAATCATCAACCGATGTGGTAAAGACAAACTTTATTTCCATAAAGGGTGAAGTTCAGGCCTGGTGGTGGTGATACAGAAAGTAACCATCCATTAAAACGAAGTTTAAATTAAGCCCAGAAGCAAATAAAATTGCAGGACAATATATTATATTAAGTAGAGATTAATGCAGATTGTAATATTTTTTAAATTCCCCTTAATGAGTTTATAGATGTCACGATCAATTAACATCTTCCTTATACTCAACCATGGTAGCATGAAGAAGGTTGGAGAGTTCTCATAAGGGCGAGGACACACCAAGGAAACTGGCAACCGCAACGCAACCGTATTTTCCAAGAATTCTTATCGCGCTGCTCCATTCAGCACCGTGTGTTCAACTCAGGCTGATAAGAAGTCTCGGAAATTGTTGCGTTGATGTTGCCAGTTTCCTTGGTGTGCCTTATAGAGTGCACTAAATGGAAGCGACTGGTCAGCTACAGACTTCTGCTCCTTGTCTCAGAGGAAACAGCCCCTGATGCACACTAGTTTAGACGTGGCCCTCCACAGCGAGATATAGTACCCATTCTGGGAATCGAGCCCTAGTCGTCTAGCTTGTGTCTAGGCACTATTGTGACTAAGTTATGTCGGCTCTTATTCCATGATTGTTTGTTTCAAAACGAATGTAAGGAAACCTCTTCTGAGATAATATATAATAGAACTATTGTCACAATTTTCCAGAGCACCATGCAACATCCACACTGCGGCCCTCTGCGTAATTTCACTTGGGGAACTGCAATTCGAGACCTTCAAAGGGAATGATTAAACTGGATTTAAATAAGATTTAAATATTTTTTAGTTCTTAATCGTTTTCTTCTTCTGCTTCACGGCTTAGGCCCGTGTTTCATTCTACTATCGATTTAATCAATCTTTTCATTGATATCCTTATATATTTTTTTCTGGGGGGGGGGGNGGGGGTATATTGCGACTCTGTAAATAGCTAAATCATGAAGCGTATAATGGTAGGATGACATATGAATTGGAAAACATTTAGAAGGAAGTGGCAGTGGCCTAATCGAGGCACTGCCCCGGCATTTGCCTGGAGGAACTAAGGAATATCACAAGTGACGATAGCCGTTGACCCAGGGTAGATTCGAACTGGCTATCTCCCGGATACGAATCTCGAGCTTTACCTCTACACTAGCCTGCTCGGTTCCTCTATCTGTGCCCTTCCAATCTATAATTTAAATTTATTATTATTACAATTATTTTCTCGAATTTTATCTAGTGATATAAATAATTCGCATTTGGTATTGTATTTCTCCCCAATTTCCTGTCCAAAGTTCGTAGCCATTTACATAGTAAAAAAAATGCGCCCTATGCCGTTGTCATGTTGCCCATCCGTGATCTTGTATTAGCACCTAAGAAATAAGCATATTTTTCTTTTATAATTCTGTGTGGGGACTTTCACAAGTTGCCAGCGAAGTACAATTTTGACTGAAATGCAAAAAAATAACGGGCGCTTTGTAAGCGTTCCTCTAGACATCTCGAGCGTAATTCTATGTATTCACCAAACAGAAACTGTTTCAAACAAAATGTCTGTCGAGAAGTAAAACATATGAAATAAAATATAATATATAATACACTATTTTTTTTACAGACTTGGAGATACTTATGAAAAAGATTTCGTTTTGCTGTATCGATCCCAACTCGAGGACGATGAAAGAAATTTCGTGTTGGCAGTCATTGCACAGATATGTCGAAAATCGTGTGTGTGTGTGAGTGAGAGAGAGAGAGAGACGCGCGCACACACACACACACCTAATAACAACACTTGAACTGTTTGACAATTTTCTTCTCTTTCTCCGATATGTGAGACCTTTACTAACATCTGTCGGGCAGTTCCTATTTTCGGCCACTTTCCCTAAGACCATAAATTTACTTTTCATCTATATCCTGCACATAAACTTAATAGACTACAAAGACAGGTGTTGGAAATTTTGTATAGTTACTAGGTTATTTATTATTTATTTATTGTTTAAATCTTCAACACAGATTTGCCATATTTTAAGAGTAACGGCTTAAGAAGTGTTTTCTGGGCTACAACGTTCCGCTTGTTAGATGTTTCTTGGTGTTTTCTTTCTAGGCCCATTCTTCACTTTTGAAGATTGATGCGACATATTCCCCGAAACGTCGGTTAACGGACTACACATCCTTCTATTCCAGAATATAGGACTTTTCGTAAAGACCGCTATGGGAACTTCATATATTATACAACAAGGAAATACTTTATCAGAATTGACAGATGGGTATATACACGTACTTCACTAGAACAGGAAATTCGCTCTCTCCCTTCCATGGAATGGGCTTAAGAGCGTTCGGACTCCATAGTCATCTTGGTCTCTCAATATGGGCCTATCTATACATTGTTTGATTTGAAATTCAGAGCAGTTTTGCGATGCCATTATTATCTATTCTGGTTGATGTACATTTTAATGGTGTAATAGCTGAATAAAAGAATTCTGTGCTTGCTGTAGTAGAGTGAAGAGCAACATATCGACCATTAGCTGCTCTCACATCCATTAACTTGTCTCCTTAGAGTACTCAACTCCGAAACTAACGTAGAACTCTTTAATAAAAGATAAAACAACTCCTTCCAGTGTGACTGTTGAAGTTCTTACCACTTCAATTCTTAACACCCTTACATGTTTCGGGCCCTATAGACCATCATCAGAGGGACATCGATACTCTTTGGAAGCCTCTATTACAGTGGGTGTTCTGGATGTTTAAATATATATACATACAATGTTTGTAATGCACAATATATATATATAATAGGTTTGCTGAAATAATACAATACCCATAATATATTTGCAGAACCTCCTTCTCAAGAAAGACAGGCGACACAAGTTCGGCACCCGTCAAGAGAGGCGATGAGAGAAGGGACACGAACCATTTGGTTTATAAATTTTAACTTAAATAACAAAAGTTTTAAAAAACTTTAATACACGAAGACAACCGCTGTAGTTGTGAAAACTTTGGATTTTGTATATATTGTGCATTACAAACATTGTATGTATATATATTTAAACATCCAGAACACCCACTGTAATAGAGGCTTCCAAAGAGTATCGATGTCCCTCTGATGATGGTCTATAGGGCCCGAAACATGTAAGGGTGTTAAGAATTGAAGTGGTAAGAACTTCAACAGTCACACTGGACGGAGTTGTTTTATCTTTTATAATATTGTTAGTGTGACTGACCTGAATGAAACAAATCAAATGAACGTAGAACTCCTTTGTTTGCCTACAAATTTGATTAAGCAGTTTAGCGCACATAACTTAAAACTTCCCGGTTACCCGCACGCTTCGAAGTCCCTGTTCGTTTTCTTACCTGAGACACCCACAACGTCTTGCACTGCTAAATGAATGTGTTTTCATTCGTTGGAATAAAGCGAAGTTTTCTAAATTGGGTTTTATATTTTCACTAAGAAAGCCCCTTATTTATATGTTGCTCTCAGCTGGCGTGTGTTGTCTGGCTTTTCCGTTAGATAAAAATTGTATCTAGAAAATCTCTTTTCGGAAAGGCACTCATCCGTAGCTTTGTGAGAAATGTGACAGGCATTTTACATGCATTCGAGCTGTACTGTAGAGATGAGCGTCACTCGCTAGATAAACACATTTGATGAGAAGCCCTATTGCTTGCCGGGTCTAGAAGTTAAGGTTTTTCGAATGAGAAACGGCAGGATATTTTGAATTGCATAGGCGTGAATGTGGATCTCATCCTACGAAAGGAACATAGATGAGGATATTTGACTGTGGGCGTTGCGGGAATGCAACAATCCCAAACAATAGGGTTTCGGTTGCCCCCCCCCCCACACACACAAAAACTCCGTGATTCGAGAAATCGTGAATGGCGAGAAGGCCTTATGGGAAACCGGATTTACGGGAGCCGCTGATGCTAACACCCACGCTTCTTGCTTCACTAGTCACAATTTAGAGGTGTAATATCCAACAATGGCAAAGATAATGAACGTACATACGTATTGTGGCGCTAAGCAGTGACTCGGTGTACAGCTGTTTTTGCTAGGTAACGCCCGCAACATACACGCACGCGAAAATAGAAGAACGGTATTTTCTATGTGGTCCGCGCCGCGATCGTTGCTATGCAACGGCCGGTAAACACATCTCTACAAAAATAGAGGGACTGTGTTGTGTTTTCTGCGTGGTCCGTGTAGAGGAGTTAACTTTCAAGACGATTGAGGCTACAGTTCAGGATTTTAGGACATTTGCCCGTGTGGAGGCGGGGTCGAATACCTCCACCGTGACCCTGCGAGTCGTAGGAGGCGACGAAAAGGGAAGTCTCAAATCTGAGACAGTAAAATATGGTCGCGAGTCCCAAGGGACTCGGACCTGAGAAAGACCGCGCTGGTAAGGGCCAGCAGCGTATGCAAAAGGCAGACCCGTCCTCTCGTCAGAGAGGGCGCCCCACAAAAAGAAGACCGTATTTGTCAAACAGTAATAATTAATATCTGGTCATGAGCCCTAGATGGGGCTCGACACCAAGACTTACTGACTGACTGACTGACCGTCAGTCGCAATATGACTTTGACTTTGACTTGCTACAGTTCAGTTGCGGGATATTTGCCGGATAATAACGACGTGAACACAGAAGCTGGAGAATTTTTATTGTTAAGCTTCGTTACTAGGAAACGTCTAGTTAAAACATTTCAGAAGAATAACCATTATTCAGAGCTGTTACCAAGCAAGGGCTAGAGAATGCAGACAGAGAATGCTTAGAGTGGAGTGATTTGTAGTGTGGAAATCAGCAATAGTGTTATACTTATTTGTAGTTACGACCTGCCAGTGGTCAGTAAATTTATTCACCATTCAAAACCCCGTCTATAGCCACTAATACACGTGACATTATAAATGATTGACATTAACTGCGTTACCATGGAAACGAAATCGATCTTTTTCTGTGTAGACTACTGTTGGTTACTGAATAGGGAACAACAAGAGAATCCTCCCGACTGGCAAAGTAAGTTGCGACAAAATCAATATATTCCTCTAGGCCCCTAGTGCGCGTACACCTGTTTTTCTGAAGAAGTTGCTGATGCAGGATTATTTAGAGAGATTGTCTTCATAAAGCCTCGGAATTTAATTAAAGTCATTTGAGTCGTTTGAGAGAAAGTCTCCATTTTGTGTCTTTCAGTACATTTGAGGGGCCCTAATTTTAGGCGCCTCGGTGTTCATATTCACCAGGCACCGACGTATGAAGGGTAAATTCTTGAATAACGAATATTAATAAATTCTATCCAACCGTTCAGGAACCAGCGAGGCGCATATATATAGGCTTACGTGCAGAGAGACGACAGTTCTCATGTTCAAGGGGGCTCAAATCGTGTAAACCCCTCAAGTTACCCAGGTCGATTTATTTTTCACCATCACAGTACTTCTCCGTATCCGCTACGTATATAAGAAATTAAAAGTTTGTAACGTAACACACTATATTCAGATATTTGGAACAATTTGTATATGAATCCTACTGCTCTATGCTTATTGTTCCTATAGATATATTTAGTGGAATTTTATTATAATTTGTGAAAAGCCTAAAAGATCCTTAAAGTGAAATTTCAGGTTCCAAGAGTACGGTTTCGATCCAGTGGATTCATCATACTTAACTTGATATGTATATATATATATATTATTTATTATACTGCAATTGGGTTTTAGCCCGGTGGCAGTAGTACACAGTAGGACACAACAGACAAGTAACACACATTACACTAAGTGACAACACGTTCAAACGAAACACAATACACAAAACACAACAATAAGGACATCCTCCACAATGAATACAAACCAAATACGATTAACAACTACAACAATTACAGAGAAATACAAACAACTGCAACAAATACAACAGTTACAGAGAGAGAGAGAGAGAGAGAAAGACTGTGCATTTTATTTTTACTTCCTGTTATAAAGGCCACCCATTTTCTAGGGGACCTAACAATACGACGATAGATGTTATGTCGACTGAGAGCTGAGACGAAGGGGATGGATATAAAGGAGAAAGCTTTCCCTCTTTGTAGAACTCAGGAAAACAGTTTCCCCGTTCAGAATCGCTCGTTTGTGCAATTGTAAGGAAGTAATTTGGGTGAGGTGTGCTGGACTGAATTGCGATCAATGGGGGTCTGTGTAGTAATGACGGAAACCTTTCGAATTTCAAATGTCTGCCGGACAAGCTTCTCCTTACGATTCTCTCTATATCAGTGTTTGACTTAATGCACTTAATTATATTGAGCGATGTGCAAACAGTGCAGACTCACTTGATGTCTCGAACACTTCGCATCTGTAGACAAATTATTTTCATTATAACATTATAATGAGAATTATTGCATTTTATTTTTGATAATATTTAAATTTTTAGGAACTAATGGATTCTCGAGTGTTCTGATGATGGTGCATAACACTCCGAATTACTCATACTAGATTTCTAGACTTCAGACAAAGTCCGATATTCCAAAAAAACACAAAAGAACACAACATCCAGTTTCCGAAACAATGTGTTCTTCAGATTACTGGATGATGGAGGAAGTCCAAAAACCCAGAAATCCCCAGTTTTCTGGAGCTCTCAGTATAATGACAATACATCACTAGAAGTCTACAACAGTGTCAATTACCTAAAGTCACGTATATTACGCGTAAATATGCTTCACCTAATTGGCAATCTCCTTTGTAATCAGTGATACCTAACTTCTTGACGAAGATGTTTGCAGACTTCAGATGTAAATTCCTACGTCATACAATAGATGCAGTAGGAATCACTGGCACGTATGCCGATTGATACTACTGAAGTAGTTCGTGGACCCACTTCATCTCGTCTTTGAGGCAAGGGAGGCAATTGTTTAAGACAGTTTCGCAAGTGCTGATCGCACTGCTAACTAATACCGATGTCTTGTTTCCTTACCGGTACTCGGACAATAGCGATTCAATTTATTCCACACAGGACTGGGGCTGCACTTGGATCCCCATGGACCCGACCGGAGCAGTAAGGAGGAGAATTGGGACTGTATCTTTTAATTATCTGGAACCTTTCTATTATCTTGTCACGGAAACAAGGAAACATCCATTCGGGGCTTTTAGAACGTTTGCAATGAATGCCAATAAAAGCTTTGAACGTGTTGTGTAAAAATGAAGTCCTTACATCAAAATCAGTGGTATAAAATGTGTGGCTATTTGCTGGAAGATGTGCATATATAGAAATATGTAATGAATAAAACAATATGGCCTAGATGAAGGGAATTCCTAGTGAATGTGTGAGTTCCCCGAATATTTTAGGTTTAATATATGTTCAAAAGTTACTGTTAGTCCTTTGAAGATTGAATTTCTTCTAAATTATATATGAATGTTACATATCAGTTTGTACCTCACAGGAAACGCATTAATTCTCCGTTTCTATCTTCTTATTTTCCTTGGCACTACAGCCCCAGTGGGCCTAGGCTTACCTCCATGAACTTCTCCGTTCACTTCGGTTTTTCTAGATCTTACACATTCGATAGGACTCCTTGGCCGGGTTATCAGCTGTCTCACGGCCTCTACCTGTACACAGACAGAAAAACGCACACACACAAACTAAACATCCATGCCCTGAGTGGGATTCGAACCCACGATCCCGGTTTCCAAGCGAGCGAAGACAGTACATGTCTTAGACCGCTCGGCTACCGTGACCAGCTTAATTCTCCATCAGAGAGACTAATTTTAATGCCTCTTAGGGGGATAGCCCCTTCTGCTTACTCTGAGAACCATATGAATACACAAATACATTTCTTGGGCAGAAATTAAGAGTTTCAGTTTCTTAATGCACATGGTACATATAGTACCGCTGGGCTTTCAAAATTGAAAGATAATGGATATTCAACAATAGAAAACCGTCATCTTGTACTGAGTCGATTGGGTTGAATTTACACCCTCCTTACCTGTCTACTTTAAAATATGTTCCCATTTCAACTTTACTATCTCTGATATGATACTCCGTGACACATTCCAACTGGTGTCTTGAACAAAGTCTTGCCTCCCATGTATGCTCCACATCCAATCAGATCGTATTTCTCATCACTTAAATCACTCCAACAATGTTAGATATAAATGGGAAATAACTATACGTATGTTCGACATCATGTATCTTTCTTTGTTCCTCTCCAGTTCACCTGTATTAGGTCCAATAATTCTCCCCCTTTTTAAAGAAAATCTTAAATTTATTTCCTATTTCAAAGCAGGCCACTAAGTTTTGTACATATGAAAACAGTGGCCAAATTGTAGTCCTATCCAGCGCAGCTTTGATTCCTTTATAAAATGTCTGTTATTACTTAGGATTGGTGTATATAGATCTCATCATCATCAGTAATCTGTCAGACGACAGGTCCACAGTCTCTTCCAAAACAATTCCTCTACTTAATGCGATCTAGAGCTTTCTCCTTCAAATGACAGTATCCTCTTCTGTCCCCAAGGTCATCCAGCATCTTCTTACGTCTTCTTCCTCGTCTTCTTGTCACTTCTATCCGCCCCTCTATCTTTCCTTCAATAACTTCTTTTAGAAGGCAGTTTCTGCGTAAAACATGACCAATCCAATCAGCATATAGATCCGTGGTGTCAAAACAAATTTTTGTTGTTAGTTCTGAAGAGTCTACGCCCATGGCCTCCAGGTGAAACCTGCTGTGCATAAGATGTATAAGGAGTGTTAATTTTTCTTTTTCATAGACCCTAACCTGGATATCAAAACTGCATCTTTTTTAAATTAGTTGATTATAATGTGACAATACGCAGCTGGAATTCGTTCATGCGGTCTCGGATTTCAGTGCCATTTCTTGGCTTTTCACTAAGGAACAGAAATCCTGTTTTGTTGAAAATGGATATTAACCACTTTTACAGATTCACTCTGCTTTAATGCAATATAAATATTTTCCATAACTTATTTTGTGTTTTCTTCTAGATCCAGTGAAATATACGTCTAATGGATACGAGTTTTATGCCCTTTATCATATTTTCTAAAAGTCGAGTAGATTGCAATTAAGAATAGACTTTCGTTTGCGAAGGAAAGACTGCTCATTATTTTAGGGAGGCAGTTTACAGCGTCCAGAGTAGCCAAAGTGTTGGAACGAAACTGTTCCTAAATGCTGTCGAATTATTTTGAGTTGTGTTTAGTTTGATTTATTTTGAGGATCTCTTTTACGCTTATACATTCAGTGCTTCAACAGATTTTCTTCAGTTTAAATGTAGGTCTGCTAAGCTTCAGTTTTACTAAGTTCAATTCTTTTCAAAATCTACGATAAGACACACATTGCCATGTGTTCACTGAAGAGAAATGGTCTTGAATTAATTCGGTAGTCTCCATAGAATATATGTAGAGTCTTGTTTTCCCTATTCTTTGGAAGTATAGAAGCCTACAGTCACCATGAAGTTACTTAATATCCAGTGCTCTTGTACACATAAACATATACACATACATACACAAACACACACACACACACACATATATATATATATATACAGCTATAAATGCAGATTGGTCTTAAAGTTCTTTAAGTGTGCATATGTTTATGAATTATATGTGCTCGTTTTAAAATAGTTATATATGCTTTTTATGTATTTTCATACTGTAAGCACAATGATTAGTAAACTAATGCACGATTGGATTCTAAAACTCATGATTGTATAGTGACCGGATTACGAAAAATAACTTCTTTTCAGATGTATAAATAAAAAAATCTCTTGTGTAGAGACTTGTAGTATAAAGTATCTCTCTTTAAAAGATTTCCGGACCATATGGCGTATGATCCGAAGGTTTCTTCCGCATCTATACTGTAAAAAGATTGTTTCGTTTCACTATGTTTATATAAAATATCTACAGAGATTGTATTTGCCAACTTCATATATTTTACGAATATTGAATTTAATTGTATGGACACACAATTGGACAGATCTGAAAATATTAAAATTTGAACTTAAATTCAGTGATTTGGATTTTGCTTAAACATTAAGTTATAATAATATTATTACACTGTACTTTACGAAAGCGAATTGATGTGGTCTGTGTACAGTTTATATGCTCAGAAATGTGACTGAACTTTCATCAGGGGGGAGAATTTCGTTCACTTGATGGTAGCTGATAGAGTGTTCAGAGAAACTCCAGAGTCCATGACAGTAGTGATCTAGTATAATTGGTCTAATCACCTGAATCCAATTAATTCTATTGTTTCTGTTAAATGCGATATTAATGAACATCGAAACCTTGTACCGTATTAACGCCTATAGTACGTATATTAATGTGGTAGCTTTTAACAGATCCACTTTGCTCCAATTATTGCTTTATTATAAATCTACACGTATAACTTGCAGCCATGTGGCTTAGCTGTGGTATACGCATAGTATGCTCTATATACGTAAATCATGGCAGCGTAACTTGACTGGCGATTTGTACATGTTCAACGTTGTTATCGTCAACGTAGGTATAAATTTTACACTTAAGAAAAATCTTTTTCAGTACACAAGCAAGAGCAAAGATATGCTCAATTACAGGTCTGAAATGTTCTATAATTTTAAATAAAATCCTGGTTTGATATTTCAAATAATAAATAACATAAACATACTGAGAATAAAAATTGTCTGTTGTTTATTCAATTTTCAGGGATTGAATTGAATTATTAATATGGTTAGTGGGTTGAGACTGAGTCCACTTGGTACTGCTGCCAATACTTGACTATTGTGCCAGCCGCAGATGATAGATGCGGGTGGTTTTGTAGCAATTGGTAGAATGAAGATTGGCAAGGGAAACCGAAGTACTCGGAGAAAACCTGCCTCAGCACCACTTTGTTCACCACAAATCCCACTTTACCAGCTCCGGTCTCGAATCCGGGCCGCCGCGATGGGAAGCCAGCGACTAACCGCCTGAGCTGTGGCGAGACCGTGCTTAGACCATGCTTGTCCCTTACCTTCTGCATGTGTTTCTTGGCGTTGCAGCCAAAGTCGATCGTTGGCCAATTCTAAATGTAATGATATTCTAAATTGTACCCTGACTGGCGGTGGAATTAGTGATACGGGTGATTGCATCTTGAGGAGCAGTATGACTGCTGATGTGAGTCATTGCATCCTGATAGGAGGTAGGCCTGCTCATGGGGGTTATTATTTCTTGATAGGCGGCAGGATTTCTAGTTCGGGTGGATGCATATTGAGAGGCGATAGGACTTTTGATAATGGTGATTGTATCCTGGTAGTAGGTAGGACTGCTCATGGGGGTGATTTTATCCTGATATACTGCAGGACTGCTGATGTGGATTATTGTTTCCTGATAGGAGGCAAGATTGCTGTTGCGGGTGATTGCATTTTGAGGGGCAGTATGACTGCTGATGTGAGTGATTGCATCCTGATAGGGGCATCACAAATCTTGTTTTAAATACCAGATATTATGTTTCGCATACTCACAATCCAATCACATTATCCAATATAAAAATGCAAAATAACGTTTCGTGAAACAGTTTTCAATGAGAATTTCCCTTGAAAATGGCTCAGAGATTATTGCTAGCATATCGATCTATCGGTAGAGTTAGTACTACTTACATCCAGCCCATGCACACTTATAATCCCATCCGGGCCCAATTTTATTGTGTAGTAAGACACGAGTAAATTTAATTTCCTTGATTTGGTTGTTACACTTTTTTACAGATTAGCTACTACGAGCTGCAATGTCGACAAATTAATAAACAATAACCCTGCCGAAGAATGAGTTCTTCTGCTTGTTAGTATTGAAAGGTAAAATTAAAATAAAGGCTGGGTTGTCCTTTAACTTCAGTAATCAACGTGGCACGAAGACATACGAAGAGGTGGAAGCAAATTATCGTAAGATTCTCTTGATTTTAATTTCCTCCTACAAATATATAGTGTATTCCATTATTCCGGGTGCATATAAAGAGAGGGTTCTCTGACACTAAAATTAGGAAATTCTTATAAATATGTCGATTAAAGGACATCCAACCCACATCGCCCGATACAAATAGGAATACCGTAAGACCTGATCTCTATAACAAGAAATTCTGATAGGAATTAATCGCTCCCTATCTTTCACACGACCCGGGCAGTAACAAAAAGTAAAGCTATCCCTGTAACAGGCCGTGAAGGCCCATAGGGTGGTGAGACGTTGAGGGTTCCACATTATCTAGACAATCGGCTCAAAGATGGCGGTAAGGTTATCAGCCCTACGCGCCGGCCGCGCTTTACTCCCCAGGAAAATTATTTAATTCCTGGTTCTCATTTCTGTTAGAGGCTGAGTAAACCCCAGGGCCTAGTGCGGCTGGAAGAATTAGGTCAACTGAAAGAACTCCAATGAACTCATCGGGCAGTATAGGAAACACATTTCGAGAGACAGAAATACAGAGAACATTGTGATCAAATCAGGTTCCTAACAAAATTAAGGGGGGGAGGGGTGATACACAGACAGGTGGGTAAAGACGGACGGATAAACAGTGAGACAGCATAGTTATCTTATAATCCTCCATTTATTTTTTCGTGATAAGGAATTTAGTCTAAAAGTGCCTTAATGGCTTACGTCATTCTTTTATTCAGGCACGTACACATTTGGCACTATTACTTGTAACTTAAAATCTGTAACATTGTTCTCCTATAAATGAATTGCTTCTAAGTAGCCGAAGTTCATTAAACTCGATCGACGTCTTGCAATGATCTGCAGGCAGGTAGTAACTAAACTTACGAGACACAGTGTAATGTTAATTGGTAGTTAGTGATATCAAATCTCGCTGGCATTCACGCGCTGTGAACACAGCCAGGCAACAGCTACGTCTGTGTAGGCAGTTCAGTACACTGCCTGCCTTTCTTTAAAAGCAGAACTTACTGCAAAGCAGGTTCAGTGATCCAGTCAACTCGGCCAGAGTAGGAAACTGGTTAGTTAAGTGCGCAGTTTCTTCTTTAAGTACCCATCCTTATGACATGCTAGTTTATATTTAATGCCACGCATTTTTCTACTTATTACGCTGTGCTGCAATTACTGTTATTTGCGAGACTTCCCCAGTGCGTGTGCGGTATGTGAGGCTGCCGGGGACAGTCAGTGATGCTTGCTGGTGAGGGTTCCATGCGCAGCCTGCTAAATGCATTCGTCACCTACTGCGCATATGAAAACAACGCATGAAGTTACTCTTCCCTTATTTCTTTTCAGCCTGCTTTTTTATTTTCAGGAGGCTTATGGAGTAACTTTGTTGCCTGTGTGCCTCTGTATACCCCTATCTTTAGGTAACGGCTCGGTAAACATGTTCCCACGGCAACGAATGCACATACAAAACAATAGAATTTCTGTAAGCGGTGTTCTTCTATGAGGTCCTTTTCAAACAAAATATACAGGACGTAGTGAAAGGGAAGTATCCGAGAAATTCTTCCAAAACCTCTTGTTTCTATCGTCTTTAATCTCATTCTTCCAGTCCTGTCATATACAGTGACATGGCGATGTAAACTAATTCCCTCGTCATGAGCTAATGCATGCAGGTTACTTCAGAGAAAACGATAATAAGAGACGAATAGAACAGGTAGAGCAGTGAATGCAGTCTCTGGTGATATTAAGTAACTTCTGACAGGCTGTTCTTTCCGTAACTATTGCTAGTGTCAAAGTTACAAACCTTTAAGGGTAACTAGCTTCATGGAGCAGAACCTTTCTTGAGCGCCTAATAGTTGCTCACATCATCAAAACTATTCCGCCTCTATTGAACCCGAAAATTCGTTACTCTTTTCACAAGAGCCCGCCACCTGTCAGCTTTCCTGAGACGCAACAGACCAGACTGCAGGCTTGAGCAACGAACAGGATTAATTGAAACTCCTCATATTTAAAGTTCCAAATGGCACGTACATTTTACATTGCTTAGGTCCTTGCATGTTGAACACAGTGGCCACCGGGGTCTAGGACGTGTACTGCCTTCGCTCGCTCGAACCCTGGGATCGTGGGTTCGAATCCCACTCGAGGCATGGGTGTCTGTGTGTTTAATCTGTGTTTGTGTTGCTTTGTGTGTAGATAACAGCCTTGCGAAGGGCTGATCCCCGTCCAAGGAATCTTACTGACTGTGTATAAATTAAGAAAGTGAAAAAGGGCCAAGGTTCACAAGGGCTCTAGAGTCATAGAGAGACAGGTCCTTGCATAGAATCCTTCTAGGTTATAGGCTGTATGTTACATTTGTAATGTTGGCTCTAGTCAGTATTTACGGGTAAGAGTTCTTATGACTCCGCCCGGACAAAAGCTGGAGACAATGTCACGTCGGCTGCCCGCAACTGTTTGTTCACTACAATTGTAGTTATCTTCCGTATATACACGTACCACAGTCCATCCGCTCAGTTGGCAACCTCCGGATCTGCCAATCCATGGCAACAGGACCCACTTAACAGGAAATAACTCCACTTAGAGGACGTCCTGAGACGCTAGTAGTCACTGAGTTACTCAAGAAATTCCTCGCATTTCATGGAAACTTAATGTTCATTACCTTTTTCACAAGAATCCTTTCTGGTCCCTATCCTGAGTGAGATTAATCCTGTCCACATCCTCCCACTGAGTCTCTTTAATGTGCATTTCACTACTTTAAATGATGTATTCACTTCAGATTATCCAACTAAAATTTTGTAAATATTAATATCATCTCCATCGCGCTATATTCCCTGCCCATCACATCCCTTCTGATCTGATTATCGTAATAATATTTAATGAATACTGGAACTTATAGAACTCCTCATTATACAATTTTCCCAAGCTCTCTTTATTTTCTACTTCCTTAAGTCGAAATATTCACATAACCACAATATTCTCAGACAGCCTTTATCAGTATTATTCTCGTAATTTGAGATGTACGGTTAACATGGGAGATATTAATTCCTCCACATAAAATCATTCACATCTCTAGTTCGTTTCAAACATCATCTACAGATATAGCAAATACATGATAATAAATAAAGAAATAGAAAATAAATTGTGAAGAATGATTTAATGTGCATTTGGAAATACAGTTGGTAATCTTCTTATCTTTCTCTGTAGGCCTCTTCCTCCTCCTTCAAGTTGGTGAGCTACTAGTGGCGACGTTCATCATTAATTCCTCACACATTCAAGGAAGATAATCTAATTTCCCTCCGTCTCGCAGCCTCATCCTTCCCCCCCCCCCTTCACCACTTCCCTCAGCACCTTGCAGGAAAAGGAATAACTTCGTTCACTTCTTACATTCTTCAACGTACGCGAAATACAAAAAACCAACCAATGTAGAAATCTTGAAGAAAGTTGTATGAATGCGACGGATTTTAATTGCTTATTAAAAATTCTTACGTTCTGCATTTGGTGAGGCCAACCCGTCAAAGGGCAGTCTGATGAAGTACAGTATCTAGCTGGGAAATTCTCCTGTTTATTGCTGTGTATGCAGCTGCTCAAACAGCCATATTCAGTTGAAATGGAAACGGACTTGCAGGTTCGGAATCTTTCTCTGGCTTCTGAGAAGTACGCACCACTTTCACAAATAGATCGCGTTATTCTGATATTCGAGTTTCCTATGGCTGGGACTTTGAAGAATACCGTCTTCTGGTACGTGACGCCGTGTAATCTCTTGGATAGTTACAAAAATTTCGGAGGAATCTGCTGCCTCCAGCTTCATAGTAGAAGATCCTCTTCACTTATTTCAACTCTTCTACACTGAAGACGAAATCAACAGTTTCCTTCGAAATGTTTTTAACGGTCTGTCGGAGTACACCGTGTCGCATTTCGGAATGCAAGAATCTTTGAAACGCGTTATTATTTTGTGTTATTTATCTACGGCTCTCTATGGCTGTACAGAAATTTTGTTGGACCTTAGCCGTTTTTTCAGTTTCTTAATCCTATATCCTATGTACACAGTCGGTAGGACACCTTGGACGGGGATCAGCCTGTCGCAAGGCCGCTACCTACACACAGAACAACACAAACACAATAAATGCACACAGACATCCATGCCTTGAGTGGGATTCGAGCACACGATCTCAGTGTTGGAGCGAGCAGAGACGGTTCATGCCTTAGACCGAGCGGCCACTGAGATTGGCAGTTAGTGTTGTTTACTATAAGAATAATATCAAGCACAGCTGTTTAGAACACTTTCATCCACATTTAGTTAGTTAGTTAGTTATTAGAGAGGGTGGGTTTCCTCATACACTTAGACCTGTATTGGTCCATTGTGCTTCCCTCTATGATTTCTACCAGTCTCTATATCCTACCGGTATTGGTGCTTACCATCAGTCCCGCCCAGCCAGCGAGACCGACTCTACTAGCTGAGAGGTATCTATAATGCTTCCCCCATCTACCGGAGGTATTAGTGACTGCTGTCGGGCGGGAACCATCCGCAATTTTGGCTCAGTGACCTCCTTTGGAGATACGAGGTTCTTTTACGTGCCGTAAAGCTGCGACACGGGACCCACGGCTTAGAGTCCCTCCCAGAGGACTTGTTCCCTGAATTTTTCCGGCCTTAAAAATTCCACGACCTCCGCCGGGTATTTGAACCCGCGTACTACGAGTCATGAGGTGGGAACGTTACCTCTAGACTACGGAGGCCGCTTTCATCCACATTTAGTAGATTTATTATATAAATTTACGTTGTTTTTACGTATTATTTATTACAATAAATGTAGTAACTAAATTTTAAAACAATATGCCTGTACATACCGCTCAATGAACTTTAGAAACTTGTGAAGTTTGCCTTGGATTAGGGATGAACTGAGCTGGAAGTTTGTACACTCTGCTCTCTTAATTTATCTCAGACAATAATACGCAACATTAGCGATGCTGTTTTTGGAAATTTTAATTAACACAATTTTAGCAGAGAGCTACTGTATGTCAGTAGTCATGATTTTAAAACGGCGTAGCTTTCTCTAGGGCCGTACTGTTCATATCGGATCTTTTACGACTGTAATTTGTAGTATAAATCTCTTAATTAGAATTTCAAATCCACAATTTAGTAACGATTCCGCAAATTCGGTGTGTATGAATCTGCATATTGTTGCAAATTATCCTACACAGACTAATTAAATTAGAGATGTACTTTCAGTTTTCCAAGAAATAAAATCAACGTAGAACAGTGCGGTAAATATGAATTGTTCTCCCTTATACGTAGTACACACGAGATAGTTTTGTGATGATGATACAAAGAGATTCTGAGATCTTGACGGATTTACGCCTTTTGGACCCCCTAGTTATGAAGAAGTAGCTTTTGGTATGCTATCTGTATGTATATAAGTGTGTATATATGTCACTTATACACATTCACTTCCGTTTTAAATGCAAATTTATTCACAGTTACCCCTTTACTTAAAAATAAAATTAAAAACTAAAAATTAATATTAAAAATTGTTACATGTTTCAGCCGTAGTCGGCCATCCTTTGGCAACTGTCCAACTTGTTAAAAGTGCTACACTGTATTTTCAATGTAATTAAGATGAATTATTTCTTAAATTAAAATATTTCAATGTTTCAATTTTTCTTCAACTATTCATTAAAAGACATTTGCTTGAGGACATCACTTGTCAAGTTTTCATGTGTTGCCTTCCTCTGGCATCAGTGTTTTTCGTGTTACTTTGTAGTTCGTATGGACGTCGGTGTGCAGGTAATAACGCCGTATTTAATTTTCGTCTGTTCTACCTATTGAATTTTTAAATGCAAATTCACTCCTGGGGTCTGAGCATATTTTCTATATCTCGCAGTTGCAAAACCAGAATTTAATTTCTATTAAATATTTAAATTGTAACGTCTTTTGTATGAAGAATGCACTGAGACCACCAGAGCTTTTCGGTATTTGTATTGATCTTATTGAAAGGGATCTTGGATATCCGTAAACGAACTTTAAGCTACAGTGTCATTCTTGAAGAATTGAGGGGAGTAATAATAGTTGTCATTATATATCCTGTTAGTATGGGACACGAAGTTCCATCATCCAATTTACAAACTTCCGAGAGACCTAAATAAACTCACTCCTCACTTGTGCAGCTGAGTCCTTCTTGAGGAGCCGCAAATTATGCAGCTAATGAAGGATCTCCCAGCATTTTATGGAACCCAAAGGTTCATTACCGTGTTCACAAGAGCCCTCCACTGGCCCCTATCCTAAGTCAGATCAATCCAATCCATACCATCCCATCCTGTCTCTCTAAGATCCATTTTAATATGGTCCACCCACCTATGCCATAGTCTTGCAGTGGTCTCTTTCCTTCTGGCTTTCCCATCAATATCCTATACGCATTCCTCTTCTCCAACATTCGTGCTACATGCCCTTTCCGGCTCATTCTCCATGACTTGATAATTATAATTATACTTTGAGAAGAGAATAAATTATGAAGCTCCTCATTATGCTGTTTTCTCCAACCTCCTGTCACTTCATCTCTCTTCTATCCAAAATTAATTTACAAGATTTCCGATCAAGATTAATTGTGTTACTGAATTGAAGCAAGCCGAATTGACCGGCGAGGGGATAATGTAATTGTAATTGTAATTGAATTTGGGATGTCGATTCGAATTTCGACTGGGGCGCTTGCTATACTGACAGTTTCTTCGTGGATTTCCCAGTTTCTGCAGATGAATGCTGGGATAGTATTTAGATTATGCCAACTATCACACCATTTGACTTGTATCGTCTAAATAATGACAGCGGAGCGAAATAAACCACACATAAAGTGAGGCTGGTGTACCTAGTACTACATGAAAATGCAAACATCTGTTAACACGAATATTTGACAACACTGCTCGAACAGAAAAGAGGCCGCGTGAAACTATATGATGAAGAAAGAAACTACAATTCAGACTCACGCCTTATATTTGTTGTTGATAATGATAACTATGAGATAATGATGATGGTAAAGATACGATGACGAAAGCGACTACTACTACAATTATTTACCAGATGGATATCACATCAGTAATTAATGTAGGGAATATGTTATTTTTATGGATGTCGATTAAGAATCAGAAAGTGAAGTTCGTGTACCTTCCGATCCAGGACACGCTTTGTCTCCTGCAGATAGCCTTGGAGAAGAACTTTCCTGTCTGAATTTCCAATCGGCGCTTATATGCCGCAGGCATGCTGAAAATAGTATCATGTAATTCGTAAACATACAGAAGCCCATCAAGTACATTTTCACTTTTTTCAATTGCTCTTCCAGCCCACTCAGGGCCCAGGCCTCTTATTCTGCTCTGTAATTATTTTTTACAGACGGTAGGACTTTTTGGATGAGTGATAGCCTGTCGTAAAGGTTCGGCCACACACAGCTCTACGCTATGTTCGCTACGTACGCTACGTACACTGTGTACACTCTGCGACGCAGATAACATAGGGAACGTAGCGTACGGAAGTCTGTGTGGCCAGTCACATTGGCAATAAAAGGAGATATTTTTCTGTTCGTATAGCGAACATAGCGTACGTAGCGTGCGTCGCTTACGTAGCGCTCTGTGTGCCCGAACCTTAAGGCCGCTACTTACACACAAGACAACACAAACATAGAGTAAACGCACACAGACATCCATGCCCTGAGTGGAATTCGAACCCAATATCCCAGCGTCCGAGTGAGCGAAGACAGTTCATGCCTTGGACCGCGCGGACACTGTGACCAGCACATTTTTACTTACTCCCTTTAAATTAGTTACAAATGTTGATCTGGTGTTATTTCTTTACGTTTTAAGAGGTGTAGAAGTTCAGGACGCCTGTTATAAAGATAAAATCCTGCAAGTGTGTAACGATGACGTAACAGTCTACGTCACAAACTAACGATGGCGCACCCTTGTTCTCATAATAGATGCAGTGTGTATGTAACCACATAACCTCGATAATAAGGTGGAATAGGGAATACGCTATGTCAGAATAAGAGTGCTGTTGAGCCTGCGTGAAGAGCAGTTGAAAGAATTTGACCATGGGCGTAGAAGCGGCAAGATTCGTGTGTACGTGAACCAGGGCGACTGGACCAAATCTTTTGGGTCCAAGACAAGAGGAATGCAATAGTGTACAAATAAAAAGTGGTCGACTAGACTAGGTGACGTTAAGATTGCAACAGTGGTTACAGACACAATGTAAATAACTGTTTAAAAACACGATAAACTTTGCGATATTAAGGTATCATAGAAGAAAATATTGGTAGTATCTTTAATCCGCATAGTTTATCCCTAACAGATTACATGATATCATCCCAAGAAACCAAACTATGAAATTATCACCTCCGTGAAACCATAAATATTAATATGTCATAGGACTCTAAGAATTTATTGAGTAAGTAAGTAAGTAACTCATGGGTTCTTATGAATAGCTCTGCCTCATGGAGTTACTTAACCTGGAGGTTCATCTCCTCATGTAGACAGAGCAATAAGAGATAGAAAGGTCCTAAAGAGATTTAGACCGTAAACCTGCTAGTGTACACCCTTTTAGTATAGCCGCTTATACCTTGACGTCCTCGGAAGGGTTTTGTGTTCCAGTGAGAATTTTGTATTGTTCGTAACCCTGTCTCGAGTGCTCGCTGATAAGCGCGAACAACGTGACAATTGAGCAACTGCGTTTTCTGGGATGTACGAGTAGCATTGTCTAGGCCGTTGAAAGTCGACTGATACTCCAAAGAACCATGAGGAAGGCAACAAGCAAAAATGTTTTCTTCCGAAACATTGGTTAACTTTCAACAGAAGGAGGGTGGAAGACTTAATGGCCACCGCTGTGAGAACCTCAAATTCTATAACGTAATGATTTTCGTCATATGAAAGAAATTTTTGTCCTGTTCCGAGGATTTTGATTGTGTTCGGATGTCGGATTAATTGAATGGTACGGAGGTAGATAATGGCGACATTTTCTAAGGAATATACTAGTTATTCTTGAGGTAATTTTGTGAGATAGTATGTTTCAGAATATTATTTTGGTAATTGTTCTTGTGAGAGGTAACAAGTTTGAGGGATACTCATAACCTAATTATATTGTAAGATGTGGACACGCTGCTGGGCAACGGCCGCGGGATAAGCGAATATACAACAGCCGTTACTGAGTAACGGCTTTTCAATCAAACTTGTTTCCATGCAAACGATTTAACAGCAAAATAGTAATGGCGTTTTCTATGCGGTCCGTACCGAGAGGTTATAAGCGGGACAAGTTTAGAATTTATTCAATTCTCTCACCATAAAGAATGTTACACATGGATTTTAACGGCAAGGATTCAGTTGAAAAATAAAAATTCTGGTCGTAGGTCTCAAGGTCTTGTCGCCAAGACGAACTGATTGATAGTAAACTGTTAGTCGTAAAGTAACGCTGAGTCTGACTCAGTCTCTGATTTAGTCAATTTTGAGACATTCGCCAGCCGGTAAGGATGTAAGCAGAGGACATTGTTAGGATACGTTACCAGGAAACTGCTGGTGAAAACAAACTGGGAACGACTCAGTACGTGCTGTAGTGAATTGTAGAGCGTTTGAATTAGCGATAGCATTACAGTTGCTTGTAGTTACAACCTGGAAGTGTTCAATAAATCCAATTACCAATCCAAACTCCTTCTATAATTACCCAATCCTGTGACAATATAAATTTTCGTCGTTTTTCTATCATGGATTAACGCGGTAGTCACTATACTATATTACAAGGTGTCCGCAGTTGATTTTCTTTATGGACCAGTGGAGGGCTCTTGTGAACACGGTAATGAACACTATTGTTCCATAAAGTACTGGTAAGTTCTTGAATAACTGAACAACTGGCGGCTTGTCAAGAAGGGCTCAGCTCCATGGAATTATTTATTTAGTTAGTTTCTTTCCAATTATCACTTATTGAATTAAACGTATTTATTTTCTGTTTTTACATATTCATTCCGTCATTTCTAAGATCCTCATCGGGTTCGAGGTACATTTATTTCACACTGTAGTACCTGTCCTGGTATTATTGCATGCCATCCGGGTTGTTAATGCAGTTTGTCTGCATTCATCTATATTGTATTCTACTGACTGTACTTTAAGCTATTTCGTGATATATTCGTTCTTAATGTGGTTTTCTAGTGCAGCCAATGCTTAAGCCCCCAAACAAAAAGATGATTATTAAACTAACCAGGCAGTGAGGATAAAGACTTTATTCTCTTTTTAGTCTTGCTGTAAATTCACGCACCTTTATTTTAGCTAACTGTAGTAAGAGGGGTAAATATAATCAAAATGAACCAGGATTGTCGTAAGAACAAGCAAAGAAAAAAACTTTTCAATAAAATTACACTTCGGGGGCACGCGGTAGCGTAGTTGGTTGCTGCCCTATGCTACAAGTCGGAAGGTCGCAGGTTCCATACCCGATGAGGTTATTGGATTTCTTTAATTGACCTAATCCTTCTAGTCGCACTATGGCCCTGGAATCGACTGAAGATATGAGTACCAGGAATCTTCCTGGGATAAAGGGAGGCCAGCGCATAATGCCATCTGTGAGCCGATTGTCTAGCAAATGTGGGAGCCTCGACGTCTCACAAACCTACGGGCCTCCACGGCCTGTTACAGGGTTAGCTTTACTTTTACCTTTTATAATTACAGGCGAATACTCATCTTTCACATTTTATCGACGCCTTTCTTGATTTTGATATTTTTTCCTCAAGATTACATTTTGCTTCTTCTTTCTGTATACCTGTTTCTATCAGCAGCAGCGGAAAGAGCTTGCGCCTCTTCCGGAAATCAGCTTGGAGCCGTCCGGGAGAAAATTGGTCACGTGTTTCGAAGGAGGCGACTCGTGTATCACTGCTCGGCTTTTTCTTATTAAGCTCTCCCAGATAGTGGCGGAAAAAGCAACAGAAATTGCTGCAAAACCGGATATTTTAAATTTCTGTAAGCCTATATCTTGGGGTTCTCTGGCGACTGGTGACTGGCGACTGGCATCAGACCTGGAAACCGGAGTTGGAATTCCGGCTGCGGTAAAGTTTCTCCTCCCCACCACAGTTGACCACCCCTGCTACCCATGTATCCTCTTGTACTGTATGTATCGGAAAATAGCTTTGGGAGAAAATCTGCCCGAACTTCACGGTGTCAGCTCACATATATCCAGTGCTGAGCATGATGCGTGAACCATTAAGTCCACTCCTTCCATATGCCTTCATAGCATGGTGTTTATGAATAATGATAATAGGATAACGGTCAGATGTATGAATTTTGGTTTTGGAATCGTGGGGGTTGGCCCTAGGGGTCTATCACGACTAAGACACGTTTACTGTCAATCTTCATGCCGAACTTCACATGCACTGCCTAACTCCAACATTTCGTTAGTTAACGCTAATAGAAATTCTGTCGCTTCATAGTCTACAAAAATACTAACGGTAACAAAAGTTGCATGTCTTCCTTGGCTGCGGTAGTACATAATTTAAAGTTCGTAATTGAGCATAGTTACCACTTCAAGAGTGGAATAACAGCCATATTGATATTGTTGACTTAGGAAAGTAAATAGCATGGTTTTGGGATGTCGTCAAATTGCATGACGTTCATACCAAAATTTGTAGAATTCGATCAACATTTTATAGCATTCAGAAGGAAAACATAAACCACCACAGATAGGACGGTGATATCCTAAGATTTCTTTCTGTCATTAATAAGTCAATGTAAGCCAATATATGTATAACATTTTAGAAATGTTACTTTTGTAAACGTATTATTTTGGTTTTAGTTTGAAATCAGAGCCGAACCACTGTAGCTTTGTATATTAAACTCGGCGTCAAGATAGACGATACATTTACGTAAAATTTTGAACGAAATTTTCCTTTTATACGATAACATTTTTAAATTAGCATGCATGATTTCGAATATACGCGTATATCTGGAAATCTTGAGGTCATCGAAATCAGTGCTTTCAGAAATGTTACAAAGAAATAGATAATTAAATTATATAAATGTAGAATTTAAAGCTTTCGCGACGAACACACGTGCCGATTTTCTAGGCCGATCAATCTTGTCACTCTTGAGATTAAAACCAAAATTTCGGAGATATCCTCTGTCTCCATCGTCAGGACCGATGTTGTGAAAGGCCGTACATCGCTGGTATATGCTGATAGAAAGGTAAAAAGCTAAAGCCATCCCTGTAACAAGCCGTGAAAGCCCATAGGGTTGTGAGACGTCGAGGCTCCCACATTTTCTAGACAGTCTGCTCACAGATGGCGGTAAAGTTGTCATACTTACGCGCCGGTCGCTCTTTATCGCCAAAGAATATTCCTGATACTAATTTCTGTTAGAGGCCGAGTCAAACCCGGGGCCGTGGTGCGGCTGGAAGGTATAGGTCAATTGAAAAATCCAGTGACCTCATCGGGAATCGAAGCCGCGACCTTCCGGCTTATGGCATAGTGTGTCTAACAATTACGCTACCGCGTGCCCCGTATATGCTGGTACTACATATAAATGCACGAAAGAGATATATTCTCCAGTTTTATCCAATTAGAGATTCCGGAATTGCTTTTATCATCTTCAATATAATCTTTTAACTAAATACAGGCTCTGAAGTATGAGAAATAGCAATGAAAACGGAGAAGTAACAAACAGTGGAACAGACGTGAGATGTCATATAAGGACGGAACGAGCGGGCGTGCCGTAATTTACACCATGCAATATCCGAACAGATGCCAAGCGGATTCCTGCTACTGGATGTTGTTAACGGTTGTAATCCCATCAAAATGTTGAGAAGCGAATATGTAACAGTCCAGTAATTACGAGCATATGAAAACAACGGAAATTCATTCGTATTGACTTTTCGATTTAGTGTGGAATAAGCTGAATATCGACAAGCATTTTATTTTAGCATAAAACCGTAATTAGTTTGTACATAGTTAAATTATCAGGTGCTTGAATTAAAATTCATGGTTGATTCTGACCCAGTCTGTTATGTTCTCCTCTACAAACTTGTTAGAAGCTTTCAATAAGCGTGGCATTAAGTGTAAAACGCTGTCTGGGGTTGCTGAGTTTGTAACATGAAAATTATTCAGTAATGACATTGAAGAGACAGTTATTACAACACGTGGAAATTGTTGTGAAGTAATGCATTATCGGTTTTATAGTGCAGGTTTTTACGTTTTCTTCTATTTAATACTTTTATTCAATGCACTGGCATATTTCTTATATTTCATATAGAAGAGTGTTTTGTATATTGTTTGAATCAACAATTAGAAACTACATTTTATGTCCCTTTTGTTGACCCTAGTTAGTCAGTTATTGGAGAGGGTGGGTTTCCCCATGTACTTAGACCTGTATTGGTCCATTGTACTTCCCTCTATGATTTCTACCAGTCTCTATATCCTACCGGTACTGGTGCTTACCATCAGTCCCGCCCGGCCAGTGAGATCGGCTCTACTAGC
>NW_019727788.1:1293909-1294556 GCF_002891405.2 Cryptotermes secundus
TGCCGTAAAGCTACGACACGGGACCCACGGCTGAAAGTCCCTCCCGGAGGACTTGTTCCCTGAATTTTTCCGCCCTTAAAAATTCGACGACCTCCGCCGGGTATTTGAACCCGCGTACTACGAGTCATGAGGTGGGAACGTTACCTCTAGACTACGGAGGGCGCTTTGTTGACCCTAATGGGGTAACTATTACAAATTATTCTGTATGACCTTTATCCCACACCTTCACTCACTCATGGAGCGCAGACCTCCTTGAGAAGCCACCAAATCTCACACTTTACTCCATAGTAAATACATTTGTGCGTTGAAATTTCGAATTCGATATCACGATTTTTTAACCTATAAGGGATTTCGGCTTCTAGATTAATAGTTTAGAAAATTATGTACCAGGGTTGGAACTTTAATAGTGGCAACTATTTATTTACAACTGATACAAAATAGATGCATGTTTCGAAGTTTTACTGTCCTTCAATGTAGTTACCAGCATTCTGTACAACCCGTTGCCAGCGATGTGGAAGTCGTAGGATACCTTTAGCAGCATGTGTTGTGTTGATAGTTCGAATGGAGCGCTCTACTGCCTGAAGAATCTCTGGAACGGTTCTGAAGCGAATGCCACGAAGTGGTTCCTTCATCTTACGAATCGCGTC
>NW_019727788.1:1294994-1323648 GCF_002891405.2 Cryptotermes secundus
TCATGCGGAACCCATCGTGATGCACTTTTTCTCATGCCCAGGCGTTCCTTCAGAATGTGAAGCACAGCCATATGCGCTAATCCTGTCTCTCGGGCCAGCTCACGAATCGTCTGGCGTCGATCACTCTCCAGTAACGCGGAAAGAGCATACACTTCTTCTTCACTGACACTAGGACGACCTGGCCGGCCGCACTTTACCCCCCAGGTATATTCCTGGTACTTATTTCTGTTAGAGGCTGAGTCAACCCCAGGGTCATTATGCTGCTGGAAGGATTGGGCCATCTGAAAAATCCGAAAACCTAATCGGGAATCGAACCCTCGACATTCCGGCTTGTAGCTTAGTGACTCAACCAACTACGCTACCACGTGCCCCAATAACCAGGATTAGATGTAGAGAAATACAGAGAAGTACAGTGGATGCAATATATATCCTAGCCTAAGCTACGTCACAGGAATAGGGGAAAGGAAATAACGGACGATGAGGAGGGCAAGGTGAGAGCTGCAGGGCAAGGATCAAGTCTGAAAAAGTAGAGCGTAACTGAAAAACTTTGTCTATCATCGATCTCATCCGTTGCAAGTAACGCGAACCACTCACTTTTAATTTAATTCGCTTAGTGGGGGGTGGAGTGCAACTGGGTCCACTCGGCACGGAGGCCACTGATTGGCCTATTGTAGCCTGTCCCGGATGATTATGATGATGGAGAATTTGGTGAAATGAAGATTGTCAGGGGAAACCGAAGTTCTCGGAGAAAACCCGCCCCAGCGCCACTTTGTCCACCACAAATCCCACTTTACCAGACCCTGGATCGAACTCGGGCCGCCGCGGTGGGAAACCAGCGACTAACCGCTTGAGCCATGGCGCGGCCTCAGACCACTCACTTAGTCGCCCTGTTTGTCTGAGTTGTCTTCCTCATTCCTATCGTTGTCCTCATTCTCAGCACCTCCCAAACTGAGTGTGACAGGGCTCACTTCATTGTGAAAACGTGCATAATATTGTCACGTCTCCTGGTAACGCAACAAGAAATTAATGGGTTCCGGATTAGGCGAAGCTATTTATTGGATAAGTCGTTTAAAATTGCAATTACAATCATTGAAAAATAACGTCTTTCAGACGATGCCACCTGGGTAGTCTGTAGCCTTCTGGTTCTTGGCTGAGCTGGTTTCTTCTGCTATCAGCTCTGCTCCGTTCGCCCCTGTTCCGTTCTTCTCTGTTCTGATCTCTTCTCAGTTCTTCTCTGACCTCTTCTGAACTTCGCTCTGTTCTCTTTGGTTTATTATATTCTACAGTAGGCTAATCTAGAAGACACCTTCTTCTAGGGTTCCGTTTCATGTGTTCAGTCCGTCGGTAACTTGTGTATTCGTTGCCACAGGAACTTCACTAATTCTGGTTTCTCACTTGCGTGGTAACGTCTGTTATATGCGTTGTCGCGTGAACCTGTTTCATTGTCACCCCAATAATGCAGAACCATGGATACCGAGCCGTTTACTAACAACGGACACTCGCTGTGACTCAGATATTGTGGCTTTTATGCGGCACACCACAATATTGAACGCAATAATTTCATGTCCGTTAGTTCTGCGTGCTCCTCGTCTCTGGCCCCGTACCTTGGCTGGATGGCCGGACAACATACATAACGGTTACCGAATCGCGGAGATGTTTTGCTAATATCATCTTCTAGTATGTGATGCCGTGGAGTCTGGTATCAATTCACCGACGTTTTGGAGGAACGAACTGCTTCCATCTTAAGATTCGGAGAGTAAGCGAAGCGAGCAACTAGTCTTCGGTACTCAAGATGGACAGATTTTCACACATAAAATCTTCGAATCACGCGTTGTTCAGTTCTTCTTCCCGTAGCTGTCTCGCAGTTTTCATATTTACCGCTGTAAGAACTTCAAATGTCACATGTGATTTATACAAGGATTGGATAAGCAGTAGTGGCAACACTGCTGTAATATGAAAGATGTGCGTCAGGTGGCACTAACGCGGTCTGTAGCTGAAAAGCAGAAGTTCAGTTGAAGTATTGCAGTGAGTGGCTCTGGTTGTGTTTCATTGAGTTGCATTGTGCATCGTCTTGAAGTGCAGGAGCCCCGTTCAAGCACCCTAACAACATGTTTACGAAACAAGAACAACGTTCCTGGATAAAAATTGAAGTTGCACGAGGTCGTAGGGCACAAAACCGTTATCAGGGACTGCGAGAAGCATGTGGTGATGCTGCTTTGCTATATCGCCCAGTGGCACGATGGGTGAAATTGTTCCGTGAAGGATGCCGTTCAGGGCGACCCCATGTTGACAATCACACAATCAGCTTCTTGCTTCTTTGCTGGATGTCGATCATCGATGGGCTGCGCGGCAGTTAGCTGCCGAGGTAGGCGTATGTTACAAAACCGTGGTCCACATTCTGCACGATATTCTTGTATACCGCAAAATTGCAGCGCGTTGGGTACCCCATACAATGTCCGAGGTGCAACAATGGCAACGTTGTGCAATTGCACGGGACTTGTTGGACCGGTACCAAAGGGAAGGTGACGACTTCCTTGGAAGGATCGTCACTCTGGACGAAACTTGGGCTCGCTCATACGAACCGCACTTGAAGCGACAATCAAATGAATGGAAGTATCCTGGCTCTCCTCCTCCAAAGAAAGTGCCCCCTTCACAGAGTAATGTGAAGGCGATGTTCATTGTGGCATATGACACTGATGGAGTGATACTGCACCACACTATACCTCAACGACAGATAGTAAACGTTGCCTACTACTGCAATTTCCTGCGTAATTATCTTCGTCCAGCATTCAGGAGAAAACGACGACACTTGTTGGCCACGAACCCCATCAGCCTTCATGAAAATGCAAGGGCTCATACTGCTGACGCTGTCAAGGATCTCCTTCGCTGCCGTGGATGGGAGATACTGCAACATCAGCCATACTCATCTGATATGGGTCCGTGCGATTATGATCTCTGTCAAAATGAAAGAACCACTGCGAGGGACACGTTACAACACAAGAGAGGAGATTACTCGTGCTGTAGGGCGGTCACTGCTGGTCATCAACAGAAGTGGACGTGCTGATGGTGTACGACGCCTTCCACAAATTTGGCAGAAGGTGGTACACAGGGGGGAGGGGGTGATTACATTGAAGGAATGAATGCGTGTTTCCTTCAGCTAATAAAGTAATTTCAGAACTATAGAGGTGTTGCCACTACTTTTTATCCGACCTATGTACATAAGCGCTTCTCTCTGTACAGCATATTATTATAATATTTGTTTCATGAATGGTGTTAGGCTTCCATAAGTTGCGGATTTATATTAGATCTTTGCTATATGACAAGTTTGATATGGAAAGCAATTGTAAAAGTGTCACTAAAGAATGATAATTGAAGAAGTTTCTTTTTAATTCTTTATTTATTTACATATTGAGCTCAACAGTCGGTGGCCAGTTACATAGCATAGATATAAACAACAGCAATAAGAGAAACACCAAAACAAAACAGACAAAAATCAGTGGAAAAATTGAATCGGTTAAGGTTAATAATAATAATAATAATAATAATAATAATAATAATAATAATTCAATTCTTTATTATTAATGTGTCGAGTCAACAGCCGCAAGGCCAATTACAGAGACAGCACAGTGCAGATGAATGAATTACATTATAGACAAACTTATTAAATGTCTAATAATAATAATAATAATAATAATAATAATAATAATAATAACGTAAAACTAAAGTTGTCCCTCTGTTTAACTAATTAACCACTACGCCATGAAGACGTATGGGGGGAATGGATGTATAGATCCATGTTTTCTTGACCTCAGTACTATTTGGAGCTGAGTGGTCAGCTTCACGCTCCGGCCGCTTTACCCACGGTACCCATCATATAGGCAGCTGGTTGGGCTTCAGAGCCAGTGTGGGCGACGTGGAGAAGACAAAATTCTTCAAACTACCGGGACTCGAACTCTGACCCCTCAGTTGTCCAACACGTAGCCAGTTGCTATACCGACTGCGCCATCCCGGCTCCTCCCGAAAAAATAACAACAACAACAACAAAACAAACCACTTACTTTGAGTTCTTCCAGCTACAAAACTCGGAATTTTCCTAGTCTTCAGACGTCATATTGTGACGTATAGACCCATTGCTAAGCAGTGAATCTGTAAACATCGGCTGTTGCCAGGTAACGTCCGCAACATACACGGACGCAACAATATAAGTACGGGGTTTTCTATGCGGTCCGTGCCACGACCGTTGCTATGCAACGACGAGGTAAACACGCCTCTACAACAATAGAGGGGCTATGTTTTCTGTGTGTACCCCCATATACGTGACAATATCTTTTCGGTTTATATGTGTACTTTAATATTTGTTTGCATGTCGTTTTCCATTTCGTGGATGCAGTTTGTATCTTATATTCCGTATTTTCATGTGTATTGTACCACCAATGATGCACAGGCCTATCATTGCCCGCGTAAAGAACTGAAATGCTACGATCGACCTATTGAAATGATTTGCTATTACAATGAACATACTTCAGAAAAGAGAGAGAAAATACGGGCTTTTCTATACAATAAATGGCCACTACGCTAGAGTTTTGCTGCGGGTGGTTGCCGTTCGTGTGCTCAGGGGGAAGTTAATCGTAGATTTCCTGCGTCATGGTCAACTCCCCGGCAGACATCGTATTTTCACTAATATCCACAGTTCCGTTCTCGGCTCAATAGACATATCGATTTGCACATAATGTACCCAGACATGGGTTGTTACTCCCATACAATTAGCAATTTAGATGCCGCGGATTCGTGAACCATGGTTCTTTTAACAACGTAACAAACCATAACAGAAAGCGGACGGCGTGAATTTGAAGAGCCGTGTTGTTTATACACGCTTGAAAATCGATACTTGTGTGTCAATACAAGTGTACCCTGGGAGCTTGCTTGTGGCGGTGTTCATAATCGAGAGGCTTAGGGTAAGAACGGAATATGTGTCTCAGGCTGCTGTCCACTGATTCGGTACAAGGATCTCATTAAAGCACGAGGTATCTTAGTGTAGGTATTCGACAGATTTCAAGTTATTAAAATTCTGGCAGGAAACCAATTGGAGGCGCATAACGCTTGGAATGGTTTTTCACTTAACCACCACAGTTAATCTGGCACGCGATAGCGTAGTTGGTTGAGGCACTATGCTACAAACCAGAAGGTCGCGGGTTCAAGTCCCAACGAGGTCATTGGATTTTTTCAATTGACCTAATCCTTCAGGCCGCACTATGGTCCTGGGGTCGACTCAGCCTCAAACAAAAATGAGTACCAGGAATTAATTAAATAATTTTCCTGCGGCCGGCGCGTTAGGCTGACAGCCTTACTGCCATCTTTGAGCCGATTGTCTAGATAATGTGGGACCATCAACGTCTCAGCCCTATGGGCCTTCACGGCCTGTTACAGGGATAGCCTTACTTTTTACTTTACTTACCACAGCTAATCAGATCCAGCTGTGTATCAAATGGAAAATGGTGTACTTCCTACAAGAAACTGAACCAGCGGTGCCAGGTTTGATGTATTCACCGCTGTAATTATGAAGGTTGCTGTTGTCTGGAGTGCCACACTGTGTAGTCTGGATAGATACCAATGTTTCGGAGGAAATTGCTGCCCTCATGTTCATGGTAGAAGAGTAAATCGCATGGGAAAGAGGTGTAATATACCAATGACCGTACTATAATGTGACATACACCAGAGGAAATTTAATCTTCGGGATGTATGCAGTCTTTGCTGAGAAAACTCATGGTAGTGGACTTACATGGTAATTTTCTTGAAATACGACGCGATTGTCTGAGACGAGAAAGATTATACATGCCATGCGCGAATTTCTTTATATTTGGAAACTCGCCATGTTTCTGAGAAAAAGGATAATGTCACTTTAATACTTCAATTTGTTGGTTTTAATCTTCTCTTAATTTTTAAAAGTGTGTGAGTAGTTTGCATATTGGTCTTTCACTCTTAAGGAAGACATAGATTTTGTTTGTGACCATACTGATTCTGCTTATCCTTGAACCCTGAAGATGGAGGCAGTACGTTTCTCTCAAGCGTTGCTAAGCTTCTACCAGACTACGCGACGGAAAGTCCCAGAAGTTTAGTAGGCTCAATGATATAAGTCAGAGCAAAGTTGAAGTGGGGTTCCTCGTTGCTTGGTATTGGTAGTTGAATAATATGAGAAAGAGATGAACGGAATGTGTAGCACGCATGGTGGCAATAAGAAGTACATATAAAATTTAGGTTGTGAGACCGTAAGAGAAAATACCCCATCAGACCTCGGTGTTGAATGTAGAATAATTGTAAACTTGATGTGAGAGAAGTAGTTTTGTGAAGATGTGGCCAGTTTTAAGCTGCATTTAATATATAATTGATTTTCTAAATTTTATTAACATAGCGATGAATCTCCGGGTTCCGTAAGGGAATAGACTTGTTGGTCAGCTCAATAAAAATCAACCTTAAAGAGGAACTCTTTACGGACTTCGTAGATTATAAAGAAACCTTGCACTTAAGTGATTGCAAAAATGGGAATTTGTGGTCGTATTAAGTGGTCCAACTTCTTTTGTGAAATTATATGAAAGTCATATAAACACGTTTTAATGTAATTTCTTCTCAGATCCCCATACTATTCAAAAAAAGAATAATTGTATTAGTTAGCAATTTTTATGTATAAACAATTGTTAGAATACGCAAAAAGCCCGGTAGAAATTATGTTTCATTTGGAAAAAATTAAGCGAATCTATTTAAAATATCAAGGTTTTTGGAATATTGCTGAGGGTGGTGTAGTATTCTGGATTGTGAAGGGAAAAGGAGGAGGTAGGTGCATCTCTTCATTCGCCTATAGAAATGTTCCAATATACATACAAAGTCATGAAAAGTTAAACAGTTCCGTCCAGTGTGACTGGCGAAGATTTTTCTTATTTCAATTATTTATGCCCTTACATGTTTCGGTCTTCAGAAACCAGAGTAAAATCAACACAGCGCGCCACAAAGACATACGGGACAACATTAAAGAACCATCTTCTCGAGAACGACAGGGGGGCACACATTCGGGCCCCGCCAAAAGAAATAATAATAGGGATGATGCGAACCAGCTTGGTTTACGAATTCCAATAGCATCTTATCAAACTAATTATAAATATTTTAAAGTATTAGAACAGCCGCTGTAGTTGTAAAGACTTTAGATTTTATACCCAATTTTATACTATTTTATTTTATATGAATTCATTTTAACTTTCAGAACATACGTATATTGTAACAGTGGCTTCCAACTGTATTGATGTAAAGGTGTCCCTCTGATGATGGTCTCTGAAGACCGAAACATGTAAGGGCATAAATAATTGAAATAAGAAAATTTTTTACCAGTCACACTTGACGGAACTGTTTAACTCTTTATGATATTGTTAGTGTGATGGACCAGAATGAAACAAACCAAACTACATACAAAGAATAAACACAGGATGGCCCGTTTCCTTTTGTCACCAAGTATGAACCTGCCCTATAGACGTATCTACACGCTGTAGTAGTTTCATAAGTTTCGTCCAATCTTATTAAATATCCCGTCAGTTTGCCTTTGTTTATTGAAGTGCCCTCGTAAAATTAAATATCTTCGTAGCGGAGTGAACGCTGTAGTTGCTTTTAGTCTGTAACTCCTCGTAAAGGTCGGTAAATTTTAGGGTATAACGAAGGAATGTCATTTTTCCTGATTAGAATCCTATGCTGGTGCCCATCTGCAGGTACCAGAACTTGAAACCTTCCACATACAGAGATGGTTCGGTCAACTTGCTGCATTTTGCATCCTGACCTCTTGCTTGGCTTACCCTTCAACTCTGAAGATGAAGGGGAGATCTTCCTCCGAAATCTCGTCTGACATTCAGAGGACTACATAGCGATATATCCCAGAAGGTAGAAGTATTCATAATTACTGCTGTGGGAACTTCAGATCATGCTTCGTGCACACGTGTGGCCCGGGAAGCTGTGTTCTGCCTAAGAGATCTGTGACCTTCGCGGGGGTTCTGCTGGGCTATGACATCACGTAATTTGGCAGGTGGTTAGAAACTTTAGGATTAATTTATTAATTAATTTATAAAAGTTTTATTTCAGTATTTCATACTGTTGCTAATGTGACTGACCAGAATGAGCGAAGTCGAGAAATATTGTCGCGTATCGGGCGTATATCGCGACAAATAACTTCTCGATGTATTTGATGTAGCGAATTTTATTTCACATTCGCACTTACAATCACCCAATTGACAGTTTCACGATCACTGCTACCTGCAGTATCACAATTAGTACACTCCAAATGCCACAATACAACTGACTGGTTGCTGGCTAACTCGGCACTAACTCGGAGGTATCTCGAGGACTCACTGAGTGTCTCAGTACAACTGACTGTGAATAGCCTTCGCTGCTCCTTATGTAGCCTTGATCGGACAATACGGAAAACGGCCACGTAATAGGCACCCTTGTTGCCTGGCGCTGTGTTGCTAGTAACGCTAGCGGTAGTAACCGCTGTTACTACCGTAACAATCCTGTTGCGTCACCGTTACGTTACCGTGCGGAGGAGGGGGAGGGGAGCGCTGACTCACCCGCCGCGTCACTGCTGGTGGGGGGGGTTCTCCTTTGCGCAACATGTCACAATATATTGTTTCAAATTTCAGGGTAGGAAATAGAGACACTGTTTACCTCCTAAACTTTGGCACCTACCTAGCGGACAATAAGATGTCATAACCGAGAAGAATGCAGTATGTTTCGTAAGATATTTTGAGACTTTGGAGAACCATTTGATTGCATTTAGGTTAAGAATCTGTATTTAGTTACGTAGTTAGATGTTCGTTAAATTTAGAGACTTCACAGTTTGAGGTCGAAATAATCGTGTGGTGGCAAAGATTGGTGCTAGCAAGGCAACTCAAGGTTAACATATATTAAGCTAATATGTAAAGAGTAAAAATGTACGCTGAATAACATCACAGAACCTCCTGCATTCACGGATTAACGCGTTGATTTCTGCAAGCTCCTTACTGAAGTCCGTGCCACACTTATGAAGATTGTTGTCCTGTTTCACGGCCTTCCAGCCCTGGCAGCTCTGTCTGAGTCTCTTATTAGGTAACATAAATTAATAGGATAATAAAATTCAAGTTAACTAATTTGGGCTTGTGTGTTGATTGCTCATGGGTTCGAGTCCTTATCGGTTCGGGTTTTCTGTTACATGCAGTTATAAATTTGTTATACAATACTGCGCACCCAGCAGAGGTTTTGTGCACTTTGCTTTAATCGTTGTCTTCTACGTGTCCGTTATAGTTTCACTGATTCAGAGTACATAATATAGCGCACTTTACGAAATTGTTCCTTATTCAAGTTTACTTTTGTTCTAAAATCTGTCCTTCTGTTTTTGAAACTGTTTGTCATCGAGTGCCTGCTTGGTGTATCAGAGACTTCTCTATGTTTAGTGTCTGCTCTTCAAGTAAAAATTATCCTTCTGATAGATGCACTTAAAATGCTAATATTGTTTGTAGGGACGTTGGGTATGTGCAACCAAACGTTTCTTTCTGAATCATATATTATAAGGGCACATCTTAATTATTACAATTTTAATTGTATTTGATATATATATATATATATATATATTTTAAAAAAATGTTATCACGGCATAATTGTTGGAATGATTGCACTAATTGAATTACTCTTATTCTCTAATTGACATAAATTGTTTTATTTTGTCTTTTGTTTCGTGTACGTGTTTGTTTTATTTCTTTATTTTACTCAAGCTTACTTTATATTAATTATTGGTCCTTGGACTGTTAACACGTAAATAAATATAGAATTAAATTATTAGTTACTATAGGATTCTGACGATGGTGTATAACACACAGAGATATTGGGTTTTCGGACTTTATCCATCGTCGTGGTTTTTAAGATAACTAAGAAAAACACGACGTTTCGGAAACTGGATCTGTTTCCGTCCTCAGATGAGGGAAAACACATATTCTGTTGGATCCCTTAGAAAAAGCTAGCCTCAATCTTTCTAAGGGACCCAACAGAATAGGTGTTTTCCTTCACCTGAGGAAGGAAACAGATCCAGTTTCCGAAACGTCGTGTTTTTCTTAGTTATCTTAAAAACCAGGACGATGGATAAAGTCCGAAAACCCAATATCTCTGTGAATTAAATTATTAGTTATATTACTATTTCTCTTTGCGGAGAAGGTATGAACTAAATACAAATTCTCATTACTTAATTTTTATGTTGAAATATTCCGTCGCGTAGACCTATGCATGTTTATAGCACAGTATTACCACTTACCGGCTACATATACTATTGTTGCATTATTGAATGAAGGGCAGCGTGTTTCATCATAACTGTCACAAACAGGTTGTTAATCTTGTGAACTTAAACACTATACTAATATCCAATTCACATGCACATCGAATGTGTAACATGATTTTTTTGACAATAGACGCATTAAAGGAATATAATTTTCGATGTAAAGCGTTTGTTATGTAAATAAAACTAATTCAGTGAATGGTGAAATTTACATGACATGAAATATTCTGAAGCTGAAAATTTCTTGCTGTTTGTTGACACTAACGAGTTTATTTATTTATTTATATGTTTCAAGATCTGGACAGTTGTAGCATGTAAAATTAAATTATTATTACTAAATACTAATTGTATTATATTAATCGTTATGTACTTGTGCTCACGCATTACACTTAAACCGACAGAGGAACCGCCAACGATACTTAAGACGGCTTAAGACTAAGCGCGCTTCGTGCCGATAACAAGTACGTATATTATCTTCATTTGCCTTATCTTGTGTGCATCCTCAATGACCCAGTTCACAGGTTCGAACACATGTTGCTCCATGTGATTCTGTTTATTCCTGAATGCAAGTTCTAAATACTTACGTCATCCATTACAATACTCGGAGTCAGTATCAAAGCTGCCATGGCTTGTTTTTATATGGAGCACAAATTTTATAAACCAGACCCGAAACAAATAGAAGTACTGCTGAAATACAGATCTTTTAAAAGTAGTTAAATGAAATAGGCAGATATAGTTTCTGATATTAATGCAATGAATCTCTTAATGCTTAATAATCTGAGGTTTTTTTATTTCGTCCGTCGTCTGGTATTCAAACGGACACAGCATTTCTAGACACGTATGTACTTTCCGAAACGTCGCACTCTTCTTAAATACCAAAAAATGGAAGAAGCCTAAAAAATCAGCAATTCCACGTGTTACACACCATGGTTAGAGCCATAAGAGTTGACATTTGCTGTTTTTCTGTACTTAGGAATGCTATCCTCAACCTCAGAGGCATGAGGTCAGACACGTAACCTTTTGTAATTGAGTTACAGACATAAGAGCAGAAGGTCAGAAGTCAGGATGAGCATGCATCTGCTTGTAATGCTAGTGGTGTTCATGCCTGTAATATCTAGTCCTTGAGTTCTCTAAAAGCAAGTAAATGCTTGTTCGTAATATCAATCTGGTGCTTGCTAGTCCCACTGAATCAGCTGTGACGCTTGGCGTGTGAATCAGTTTTCAGCGTGTACATGCGTCCCGTCATACACTTTTCCATTCCGCCTCTCCTTCTCTTCAAGTCTGTCCCGGATTTCCTTTCGAAAATATGGTCACCCTGTCTGTAGGTTATCTTGTCTTATCAGCTTGAAACTAAAGTTTGAACTATATGTAACTATGAAGAAAGCAGTCTTCTGGGATATGGCGCCCTTTAGATGTGGTGTTAACCGACGTTTCGAAGGAACGTATCGCCTCCATCTTCAGGGTAGGACAAATAATAAAATCTGCAAGCGAAGAGACAGTGAGAGCAGGAGCAAGCAAACTAATGTTGGAAATAAACTCAGCTCTATGAGAGCAGGAGAGGCCGGTCACGGTAGCCGAGCGGTCTAAGGCATGTACTGTCTTCGCTCGCTTGGAAACCGGGATCTTGGGTTCGAATCCCATTCAGGGCATGGCTGTTTAGTTTGTGTGTGTGTGCGTTTTTCTGTGTTTGTGTACAGGTAGAGGCCTTGCGACGAGCTGATCACCCGCCCAAGGAGTCCTACCGAATGTGTAAGAACTAGGAAAACCGAAGTGAACGGAGAAGTTCATGGAGGTAGGCCTAGGCCCAAACTGGGGCTGTAGTGCCAAGGAAAAAAATAATGGAAATCAGTAGAAGGGGGAGGGGAGGGGCTGGAGAGCCGTAGCAAGGTAATTAAGCTGTGCCTTGACTTTGTGTGAGTGTCGAACTTCAGACTGTGAGCATTGAGTGCTGGCAGTATGAGATGAGAAAGAAGGGCGTTGGCTCACGAGAACCAAGCCACATAATCGTAATTTTTACCCGAGAAATATTTTTTTAGCTTAATTAATAATTGACGATTGAAATTGCAAGGGTCTGTATGGAAATGCACAAACACAAGCAATTCTTACGGAATTATGATTCTGAATTGTCCTTTAAGGGACCACTTTGTAGAGCTATTCATAGTGTCACGTAGTATATGTGACTGTAGACGGGGTTTGGATTCGTGAATGGACTTACTGGTCACTTATACGCACGACTAGGAACTACAAACGATTACAGCGCCACCGCTGACCTCTGAAATTCGCAAATCAACACAGCACCCCATAAGTCCTTTTCCAACCTGATGTTTCTTCGTCAGCCGTTCCCTGGCAACGACTTCTGACAGTGGAGATTCTCCAGCTTCACGCCCTGAGGTTCTGTTTTCACAGAACTGAACTTTGTTCCTTTCTTATAATATCTCAGCACGAACCACATAGAAAACATTGCTCCTCTTTTGTTGCGTTAGTGCCCATTCCCCGGAAAGTTGTTTACACAGTCTTTGTCCAGAAATTGCCGCGGTGCTGACTACAGAAAACACAGTTCTTCTATTATGGCGTTATGTTATGGGCGTTACATAGCAACGGCCGTTGTTGCCTAGCAACCGGTATGTTCGCCAATATAAATAAGATTATGTCATACTAAATGAAATTCACAGAATTCGGTTGTGAAGGATTACAATATGTAATATTTGAGCTCAATCCTGAAGGCAGACGCAGTGTGGTTGTCCGAAATGTTACTACGCACGAATCAGACTACATTGTATCATAAACCAGTAGACCAGAGTGAGGTTTTCACAGCTGCGAATATGATATGACGCCGTGTAGTCTGGTCAAATTCAACTGCAATTCTGTTTGCCTTCCTGCCTGTGTTATCTTGGTTTATTATTAGGCTTATTATTGGGCTCTGAAAGTGGAGGCAATGTGTTCCTCCGAAACGTAGGTTAGCTTCTACCGGAATATACCACGTTATATCCCAGAAGGCAGCAAGTCTTCAGGCTCACATTCACGCATCATGATCATCAATATCCTGAATCCATATAAAACATGCAAATTCCAGACCAGATGAATAGCTTTCAGCAGATTAATTACAAGTCTGTGCCACGAAGTCGGTTAGAACTTTGAATATACATGCATCTGCTTATGGCTCTACAGTCTTTCTGTTGGATCTTGGCCGCTTTTCAGTTTCTTGAGCTTTTACACAGTCGGTAGGACTCCTTGGACGGGGGATCAGCCCGCCGCAAGGCCGCTGCCTACCCACAGGAGAGCACAAACACAGAATAAACGCACGCAGACATGATGCCTCAAGTGGGGTTTGAATCTACGATCCCAGTGTTTGAGTGGGTGAAGTCAGTTCATGCCTTAGACCGCGCGGCCACTGTGATCGGTTTGAGTATATATGAACTGTAAGATGTACAATGTAGCTTGCGCCCTTGTTGTACAATATCAAACGTTGTGACAGGTCCGAGCTCTAACAGGTGCATGGGTTTAATTTACTTTGTGATCACAAGCGTGTTATATTGGCTGATCAGTACAATGCTTTCCGTGTAGGTGTTGGAACAAATATTCACGCTACGGCAGACACATCCTTGTGTCATCGTGCGAGAAGTAATCACGTTCAAAGTGTTTTTGAAGTCCCACTCTCTGTGTGAAACTCCTCAGCTGACATCTCGCACTCTGTGACTTTGTTACCCAAGGTGATGGGACGGTGGCCAAACCTTGGCACAACCTGTTGCCCTAACTGCAAGCGGATGTCTCCTACATTCTTGGCCCTATTATAACTGTAAATGACGTAAGAGATTTTCTGTTGTATTCCACACCTCAAGAACACACTGAACGGAATTCAAACAAAGAAGAAAAAATGGATACGTGACTGACATAGAATAATAAAATCTCAGACACATTTATTATCTTATTAAACAATTGAAATATTGTTATATTTATTCATATTCACTATAGAATGAAACAACTACGTGTTTTTATTAAAATTTTATAATGGTTTCCCCTTTTATCTCTAGAATCGAATTTTCCCTCAAGTTGTATAAAATTGTAATCACCTTAAAAATGTGGCGTAATGTTAAACTAAGCAACTGGAAAATTTTTGATTACCTTTACGCAATAAAAAATCACTCCCAGAATTTAGTATGATTTTGCACGAATATATCATTAAACGGACTCTGAAAAAAATCGCCATAAATTCTGGTAGTGATGTTTTCAGTAAATTTAAAGGTTAACTTATTCCTTTGCTTAATTAACCACCATGCCAAGAATACGAGTTAGGAATTTAAGATGCAGCGCCACGTATTTTGAACCGCGGGACTAGGTAAAGGCGATTTCATGCTCCGATGCTTTACTTTCGTAGTAAGAAACACCGGCACCCACTGAATAGGAGGCTAGGGGGCCCCAGAGCTAATCTTGACTCAGAGGGAAAGAGGAAAACCTCTTCAATCTCTCAGGAATTAAAATAAAGAGTCCTCAGACTTGCAGACCGTGGTCTATTCATTGTACTGATTGGACTTACCTTCCATGTTGCACAGGATGTTTAGGTGTTTACGTCGGTAAGGCTTAGGATTCGAAGACCCGTTTGTAGGGAGAAATGGACCAAAGGAAAGGCAGAGTCGTCCTTTTACTGTTTGTATCCTCTTCTATGTTACGGAAATCGATTTTGAAGGAGGTAATTATGGCTTTCATGGGTTATAAACTTTGATGATCATTCCTTTGATCCGTAGGCTACCGAGCAACGTTCTGCTATTCCTTGACAATAGCATCAGTGGCATTAAAACAAAGAAAGAACAGCGATGTGAACAGTGGGGAATGCGGAATTTATTTGAAGAACGAATTTACACAGAGGCGTGAAAAAGGAATTTATGCATGTGAAAGGGAAGGCTTGGGAATCTAACCCTTAAAATACAAGGCATTTCCACGGCGGATCCAGTAAATACTACCTACCGTGACGTCCTGTTTGCTCTCAAACAGTTTTATTCGCTGTACCATACGTTGATGTCTGCCAGCGTCACGGAGCAATTTGTCACATAGACATTACAACACCATAATGTATGCTCTGGATAAGGAAGAAAATTGTTTCTACGTTTTATGTTACTAAATAAATGTTTGTACACTCTGTGTTAAAAGTAGCAGTCTTATTTATATTGTCAGGTATTAGTGACTAGACACGGGTTTGGATTGGTAACTGGAATTGTTAAACGCTTGTAACTTAATTCCAAATAAATTTAACGCGAGACGAACTGATTGGCGGTAAACCGCCAGTCGTAAAGCGACTCTGATTCTCTGACTCTATCATTCGGTCGTGAGTCGAGGGAGAATACGTAGATTAGCAAATAAGTGGTAGTTTTATAGTAGGTATAGTTAGTATGAATCGTTGGTACCATACCGAAATACAACTCGTCCTATAGAAGGCGTCAAGTAAGTGGGAGCCTAAGGCTTGTTGTGTTTGAGAAAAATGGTTCTTGCTACCGCAGGGATTGAGTTATTGTAAGATTCTGCTGTGTAAAGCTGGTAGCTGAGGCCGGGGACAGTTCTGGAACCCAGGGGAAGGGGAACGTCCGCAGTTGGAGGCCACTACCAAGCAACGGCTAGTTAAGACTGTAACAGACTGAGAAGACCTAGTGATTTGTGAAGCGTGTAGAACAGTGAGAGCATAGTTCTTACTTGTAGTTACGAGTTGTGAGATTTCAGTAAATGCGATTACCAATTCAACCTCCGTCTGTAATCACCAAATCGTGACAAAATATTAAAATTTGGTTAGTACAACTTCACACCGTTAGACATAATGTATTTAACATACTATGCAAAGTCGTTGTATTGTAAAGTAAACAGCATTGTTCTATTTTTGCATGATATTGTGACTAACTCCCATATTGAAAGCATTTTGTGTGTGCAATAATAAATATCTTTCTTGGAATTCCAGAATTTTCCATTCTTTATTTGAACGCGGAGGAAACAAATTGATAGTTCAATGCAGAGGGAACATGGTCACTATAAATATTTATAGGCAGTTTATTCTGCTTCTCTCGTGAAGAGAAGGTGTGGGTGTCTTGTCTGCTTCGAATGCAAAACAGGTCCGCTATCCTTACTTCACCCTCCCAGCTTCTTCTCAGTTTCTCCATTCGCGTATATTGAAGAACTTATTAGAATAAACCAGTGGTTTATTTAACCTCCTTTCGATCCAATGTTCACAGCTATAAACTTTACACTTGGTGTAACTTAACATTCACAAACTTGTGCTCAATCTGCTTTACATAGATACGATCTACTAGTTCGGAATTTTGTGTCTTATGTGTTTTCATTATTTTCTCTTAACATATTCAGCAAACATCAGACTCGTTGAGGTATTTTAGGAGTTTTAACTAATTTTTTTTCACGCGAAAGGCAGTCGTGTAACAGTAGGCGTAATTGATGTAATCGGCTTAATTATGACCGGGCGTTTATTATCACAGAAAGTACTGATCGAAGTCAAATTAAATTTTATACAAAGGTGTACAGAAATTACGCAAATGTGGTTTGGGTCCTTATCGGTACACTACGACCACTGATAAAAGGGGCTCAAATTGAATTTGCCATTTGTTAAAAAATGGCTCGCAGTATAAAAATCTAGTATCTAATAAAATTATAGCTCTCATTAATAACTGATTTTAATTCCAAATATTTTTCGATAAGGTACCTATTTTAACAAAGTTCACCCAAATTATTTCCCCCATTTGTCCTCAGTCAGAATTTTGAAAAGTTGGTTTACTTGAAACAGACATGTGTAGCACGAATTATGTGTAAATTGCCTAAGGCGAAATTAATTAAAATATTGATTCGTCTCAGCAGTAAATGATCATTAACAATGCAGACGAATGATGACTATAAAATAATGAGCTTTTAAATGTCCATTGGAATACGTTTTTACACTTCCTGCTGCTCTATGTAAGAGGCTTAATAATTGTAAGCCTCTTTATGCAAGAGGATGGTAGTAAACAAATGAGGACATTTCGCATTGTGTTTTTCAGGGACATGATACCATAATATCCCTTATGCTGTTAACAGTATTTTGAAGAAGCATGCTGCTACCATCTTCAGGGTGGGGAATGTATACAGTCTTTTTCGTATTTAAGTTGTTTAAAAACAAACAAATTTTGTATCCAGCTATTATTTGAACCAACTACTTCGTTATCATAAAACTTGGACGATTTTATTACTGCCAATCTCGTCGAACAGTACGTATGATTTTTTAACTTCATATTTCCACAAGGTTTCAGACACTATGCGCTACTCTCGGAATATTCACTTCCAATCCATTTTCTCATATAATCACCGTCTCCGAAGTTTTAACGAAGAAATTTGGAGAAACACAAACTTGGGTTCGAATCAGATTCCTTAAGAATTTATAAAAATGATGTATGTGCGGGAGATAAACTTGATTAAATTCCTTAAGATCCACTGACTTGTTTTATGGTTTGTATTTAGTTTAAAAAGTAAAAATAAATATTTATTTATGTGTTTATTAACATTTTTTAGGTTATCATAGAAAGCAATAAGTGTCCTGTTAAAACGCTAAACCCTAAGGCGACGGTCAGACAAGCATACAACATTATAAACATGATTTATTTTGCGCTTCGCTCCAAAAGAATGCCTAAGCACGAACACGAGACTATGAAACTGAGATAAAGATAAAAGGTAAAGTTATCCCTCTGCTTAACTAATTAAGCACTACGCCATGAAGACGTATGGGGGAGTGGATGTATAGATCCATATTTTCTTGACCTTGGCACTAGCTGGAGGTGAGTGGTCAGCTTCACGCACCGGCCGCTTTACGCCCGAGTAAAGAGCCCCCGTTACCCATTGGATGGGAGGATTGGTGTGCCCCGGAGCCAGTCTGGGCGACGTGGAGAAGAGAAAATTCTTGACCCTAGCGGGACTCGAACTCCGATCCCTCGACCGTCCAACCCGTAGCCAGTCGCTATACCGACTGCGCTATCCCGGCTCATGTTATGAAATTGAGTGTTTATTTAAATAGAGAGTTTTATTGGACTCACATTTGATGTTTATGTTCACTTGAGTACATTCTAATTCAGATATTCTTGTACAGCGATATGTAATACCCCACTGGCATTAACATTTGCTTTTACAGACACAAACCTCTTTTTACAAAGGTAATGGACATGTGAAGTAGCGCACTGCATGCACGTATTTCCCCTTTTTGTTTCGTTAAACATTAAGAACAACAAACATTTCAAGTAAATATTGTAAGTCGTAAGTAAAGAGCTGAATTTCGTTATGTAACGTGTCGTTTTCTCCATCCGGTGAGCCGTTTCAAACGGACGAATGCGATCTCGCTACAGAATGTGCAGTTTGTTTCTCGTGTGTAGGACACATAAAGCGAGGTTTAGCTTGCACGATAGACTAAACACGTGAGGCTATCAATATGAAATGCACTAAAATGACTTCGTATAAGTGAACCAATAATCTTCATTTCTGAACTACCAGACTAACTGTAACGAATGTTTATTTAATCCAGGCCAGAGACGTAATTGCGAAAGTTCCTCAATGATTCATGTTCGTTTTCACAACGGATCGCGAGAAGTAGAAAATTTATATTGAGATTTTGGCAGCAACCATTATCTAAATATCATTTACTTTGATTTTATGACTGCAGCGCAGTGACATTGCTGTAGCACTGATTTTATTGTAGAAGGAACGGGTTCGATCCTATGCGAGTGACCTGTATTGGACGAAGTTGTTGTGGTCAGGTCTTCTGCAGGTTACTTTGGTTTACCTTCAATATTTATTATTTTACCATTCGGTTCTCATCTCTTTTGGTTCCTCAGATGTGCGACCAATCAGAAGTCTGCAGCAATGTCGATCCTTAGATTGTGACCTCTGACCCGTCATATGATCGATGTCAGGAAAGGGAAGTTTAATATTTAGTGTCTATAACAAAAGGCTTTCACGTTACTCTGCTCCTGTTCGTCCTTGTGGAAGTGGTCTCTAAGGACATGTGTTCAAAGGCGACGGTCTTTGAGGTTATTGGTGAAATCCCGACGTCATGCTGCTGAAACAGATGTGAAGACACAGCAAAAATATTAGCCGAACTCCTAAATTTATGTATATAATTTTCATACTGAATCAAGTCTTTGGCAATAAAAAGTTAATTACGGGGGAAAACATGTGCTTAAAATTATACTTTTACAAAATTGCCCTCTGCTTATTTTTGAGGAAACTGTAGTGGACCTCTAACGAGTAAGCTGTGTTTAGATTCTATACACAGTTTGCCTGTCTAATGAGGCGAATCCACTGAATGCCTTTGAACCAAGTTTAGCTGAAACAGTGAGTTCTGCGCGCAGTATCTTATGATTATACATAAAACACAATCTATAATTATACATTTGCAATATTTTATTGTGAGGGATATGAAATTTCCGTCCAACCTACAAGTTGGGGGATCCCCTTCTGTCGGCTTTTCGCTATAGCGAAGATGAATATTTTGACTTAGAAGAAGTGAATTCCATTACATATATTCAGTGGCCGTCCTACAGAGCGAGTTAGTGTAGCGAAAATCTGTTAAGGGTCCCATACACGTACGAGTCTGGCTCGCGGGTCCGACTCGGTTCGGGTTCCAATGAGCCAAACTCGTCCGTGTGTGGGTCGTAAAGTTGGGAGTCAGCTCATGCGTTTGTGGTGAAATTAATCCGAGCCCGGCTCACGAGTCAAGCTCGCNACTGGTTTGGCTCATTGGAACCCGAACCGAGTCGGAATCGCGAACCAGACTCGTACGTGTATGGGCCCCCCTAAGCTTTTACTTGTTCGGGAGATGGTAGGTTCGAATGTCGATTAGGACACTACCTCATTCATTCATTATTCATTCATTATTGGAGTGGGTGGGTTTCCCCATGCACCGCGACCAGTTGTTGATCTATTGTACATCCCCCTTTGATATTGTACCAGTCGCCATACCCTTCCGGTACTGGTGCTCGCTATCAGCCCCGTTCAGCCAGCGATTTCGGCCCCTCTACTGGTAGTGGTACCCGATACTTCCCCATCTACCGGAGGCATTTGAAAGTACTTGGGCAGGAAACTTTTCAGCTAATTTTGCTCAGAGGTCTCCTAGAGACATGAGGATCTTTTACGTGCCGTAAATCTACGACACGGGACCCACGGCTTAAAATCCCTCCCGGAGGGTTTGTTCCCTGAATTTTTCCGCCCTTAAAAATTCCACGACACTAGCTGCTCTTAATATTGTTCTTCTTCTTTACGTTCCTCAGATCCATCAGGAAAATTACAGCATTTTACTCACATTACTCCAAGACAGCTTCCTTATATGTCTTTAACAATACATCGTTCACACGTCATCTCACCACTCGACGTTAATACGGACACCGTCGTAAGATAAAGCATAGAAAGTGGGCCCCCCTGCGACGGTCTCCCAAACACACGCTGAATGTTGCGCGATACCTATTTCTGCAATGCTGCAAACAGCTACCCTCTTATAGAAGAAGCAGAATACTAGAGAAATATATCGACCGCTGTTTCCATTAACCCAGCTTGAAAGAGAAGCGCCGTAAATGTGCTGCACACAAGCAGGAACTTTTATAGATGTAGCCTCGTGTTCTACATCAGTCCTCCTGTCTGCCAGCATTGTGGCAATCCTTCCGTGTTTCAAGGCCAGTTAATTCGCACTGAACGCTATGGAGTTGTGACCTGGACTTGAGCCTCAGAAGATGCAATCCAACCGGCACTTCCATCAGTCTAGCTTATTTTACGATCCTATTTCGGCGGAGTAAGTTTTAGTGCGTCAAATAAAATATTGATTGTGAAAAAGTAAATATTAAAAATATTAAATTTAACTGAGAGAATGGAAAGGCAAAAAGAAAACTGGTAGAGACATATTTTAAGAATGACATCAGATAGATTTCCTAAGATATTACTAAATTACAAACCCAGAGGCCACCAAATTATCGGACGAGCCATAGCTAGATGGTAGGATATATTCTCTTGAAAACGGAAAAAGGCCGATGGTCTATACCATAGGAGGAGAAGAAGGGAATAAGTACATGTGAAGAATGCAGAAGGAAGGAGCCGTGTCCTATTTTAAAAATATTATCACAATATTTATTAATTGGAATGAAGTAAAGTGCATCAGCACCGCCCCTAAAGGATATGTGAATTTACACATATTTGTGAGAGAACTACTGCGGATTTTCATACACGTTTAATTTGAACGTAATAACTTTATTTACTTCTAATATATTTTCATTTATTGCGAGTCGTTCTTGCTGCATATTTCACGATTTTCTAGACCTTGATTTCTGTGTCATTTAAATATTATTTATTTTCTATCAATGTCGGATCATCTGGTGAGATACCGGAAAAGTGATCACGATTTTGTTTGTCTCAAGTAAAATTCCGAGCCGAATCGCCGTTTTCTTTCACAAAATTAATAAAACAACGCGGACGGAATATGTTTCTGCAGTCTGTTGTTATCTGGGGCTTCAGAGGCAGCGTAGCCAGACTTGAAATAAACTGTGTATATGCACAGACATTTTCAAATAAGGTCAAGGCATCACGCCATCTTTAATAACTCATGACGACTAACAGGGTGTTCCAGAAATGAAATCTTAAGATGGGACGTACGTTTAAAAACATTCGTATTCCAACGGTGTTACACTTATTAAATAGAATTTTAATATAAATTGCTAGATTGATTATAGTCGCTCTTTGACTGTTGGTTTATAAGACTGGTTTTAATACATGTTCTAGTGCAGTAACATAGAAATGAAATGTCTAATATTTCAGTGTCGTGTTGCATTGATGCATCACCCATTCACTTATTTCCGTCTCTAATGCAACACAAACCGTTCACAGTCTCTTTTATTTGAAAATGTCATTAATTTTCACATTTAACTTCAACATGTTTCGGCCTTATAAGGCCATCTTCAGATAATTTTTCACTAATTGAAACTACTGCACTGCACCAATTCGTATGTCAATGCATACCATGCTATTGCATATCGCCGTTCGCACCAAAGTAAGTAATTCTGAGAATGAATACTCTCCTTCTTTCAGCGTTATTTTCATTTTGCGACGTCCATGTTATCCAGCCTTCGTGTGCAGTTCTCACTAGTCGACCGCGTATCCCTTGTGTTGAGGAACATGTTGCTCCACATTCACATTTAAGACTAAGCCAAGCAAGGAAACAGCATGTAACAAGCACAGCAGAGTATCCAACACTGAAGATGGAGGATATATTTTCCCCCGAATCGTCGATTGATTTTCATTAGACTATCTATCTATATCTATATCTATCTATCTTTATTCCCGTTACTCTCATTTGGAGCATAGGGCATCCGTGAAACGCTTCGTTTCACATCAGTTTCTTAATCTTATAGACAGTCAGTAGGACTCCTTGGACAGGGATTAGCCCTTCGCAAGGCCACTACCTAAACAGAACAGCACGAACACAAGGGAAACGCGGATAGACATACATGCCTCGAGTGGAATTCGAACCCACGATCACAGTGTTTGAGCGGGCGAAGTCATTTCATGCCTTAGACCGAGCGGCCACTGTGATCGGCTTATTAGACTACACGCCAGGAGACTGAACTCTTAATTTACGACAGTTTTTCAGTAAAAGCTGTCTTTTAAATGAAATACTCCGGGCCATTATTTCTGTCTGGGTTTCGCAAGTTCTGGCATTTTAAGACATTTTCCACCCCAAATCTAAATAGCTTTAAACGTTTAAAATAAAAATCAGGGAATGTAATACAAGAAGATACCATCAGTGCATATCAGTGCAAACGAGTGCTGAGAATGGGAAGAAAAAGAATATTATAACGAAGTCGCATTAGAGAAAGAAGGAGAGTACAAGAGAAACAAAATGGAGATCTCGAAATACTGCATGAGGGGAAGGATGACACGCGTAAGATTACGAAGTTTATTATTATTATTATTGCTATATTTATTATGTTTAAGTTCATGTGTTTTTTCTTTCTTTTTATCGTATTTACTTCATATATGGCCTTTGGACCATGAGTAAACACGTAAATAAAAAAATTAAATTGAATTTGTTTTTTATTGGCTTTTGGGTTATTGAGGTAACACGTCTATAAATAAGGAATTGAAGTTGATTATTTTTATAAGCAATATTAAAAAATTTAGGTTGTTAATTTTCGTATGAACCTATTCTACAAATGGCAAACTTTATAAGTTGGTGGATTCGCCATTCCCAAAATGAAGCGTAAAGTTATGTCACAGAAGCAACTTCAGTAGCAAGTTAAGGCAGGTCAGGCATCCGGCTATTAATCTAATGCCCTTTTTATTGGGCTCAATTTTGGTCATGCTGAATCCACCAGCTTTCAAATTTAAGCTCAATAAAAAAGGGCATTAATTTATGAGCCGGATGCCTTGAACTGTTATGACTTGCTACTAAAGTTGCTACTATGATGTAACTTTACGCTTTCAATGATTATTTGATTACCCGCTTTATCTTCCATACTACTCTGTTATTATATGCAGGCCTACCTGCTGTGGGGCGAAGTTTAGCGCCCTCTCATATCTGAAGCTGGGGCATAACCCTGTTCACAAATGCACTTTTTCGATGGTGTGTGTTTTCACCATCTACTAATGACAGTTTAATCACGTGTCTCGGGTGAGCGTTCATATACATCCGTTCATTTGGATGGAAATTAAGGCTATGAGCACCGTGTTTAATGACACTGCTTGTAAAGGGACAAGTAATAAAAGTACGTCACAAGAAATAGGGCTGCTTTCCTTTTCGGTCTGTGTCCATGGAGAAAAATTTACATAGCAACGTGGATGTATTTAAGCCTGTTCTGTAGTGCTCTCTTACAGCTTCGTAGTGGTTCCGTTTATGAAGAAGTAAAAACTGGCTACTGCTGTCTCAAAAACAACAATATTTGAAGCGACGAGCGAGTCAGACTAAATTAATTCTGAAGCGTATTTATGTTAACACATACTCAAAGATATATTTTTCATTTATAAAGAATTATTCTGTTGTAGCAACGTTTTAAGTGAATTTTTCAAAATACTAAATTTCTACACAAATATTTTTGAAAGAAATTTATTCTCTGTTTCATTTAAAGCGATTTCAGAGATGTGTCGCCTCAGTATTACCTCCTGTGGAACTCTGGTATATCGTAACCTGTTGCTGTGAATGGTAGATCGTCGTGTATCTAGCTACATGAGGAACACTCTCCCTCAAACTGTTCCGCAAACGTTTCAAGTACAGATTTGAAATTTAGTAGGGATTTAATCTACGCTGTATTTAATGTAAATTTAAAGCCTGACTTCCAACACTTGTGAAAATTATATGGTATTTACTCATTATATCCTAATAAAAGAAATAATATTTATTCCAATGTTAATAATTAAACCATGTTTTTCTATCTTATGTAACATATTGTATTTGGCGACGGTTAATTGCATTCCTTTTTCATAGGCTTTGGAACTGGAACATCTGAAGACAGAAAGGAAGCCGGTCGGAAGTATACAATTTTAATTCTAAGGCATATAAAATTTTAGACCCTGTGATTTATTTTCAGTTTGCATCTCAGTTATTGTGAATGAAGAAAGAAAACTTGTAATTAATTTCCCAGTTTTTAGCTAGAACCATTTGTCGATCTTAACTTCTGCGGTATTCTCTCATAAAACTGAGATCTTAATTGATATATACAGGAAAATTACAGTTAGTATTGCTATCTATGTACGCGGTTAGTTTCATTGAAGCACTCAATTCTTAACTGAGAACATAGTTCAAAATGTTATATAATTTTTTATTTTTAAGGTTAGAACTTCAATATTAGTACGTGATTTTGCAGTAACTTTAATGTATCAATTATACAACACTACAACATTCATAATTAAATTTATCATGGAACTGCCGTAGATTGAGTCGGCTTTCTCAATATGGCCATACATATTACCTTTCAATACAAGTGTGTACAATCTTTAAGAAATTTATTTCTGACATATCATTTACATAGTCCTATTCTATCATTCATAGTATATATCCATGACATTAAAATGACTTTAAATAAATTCTACTAGAGAGTTCCAAACTAAAACTTGCTATTTCTACTGACACGCGGCCAGCCTATTCATTCTTCACATACGAAGGCTATTCGGAAAGTAACCTTCGGTTAGCTGTTAACAAACTAACAATGAGAACAAATTACTGTATACAAAAATACGTACATACCTAAGCTACTTAAAGTAACTACCGCCAGAACTGAAGCACATGTCTCGGGAAAAAGTTTTTATATACCTGTGTCAAACAAGTCTGCCGCCTGTGAGCTAAGCCACGTTTTGACACCTTCCATCAGATCCTCATTCTTGAAGCGCTGAGATCTCAACCAGTTCTTCAGGTAAATAAACAGGTGCTAGTCGTTTGGAGCGGGATCAGGGCTGTAAGGAGGGTGGTCAAACAACTCCCAGTTTAATTGATCCAGCAGTGCTCGAGTGCGAGCAGCTGTACTAGTATGCGGACGCGCATTGTTATGCAGGAGCACTACACTGGATGTCAGCATTCCACGCCTTTAATTCTGAAGGCCCCTACACAGTTTCTTTTAGTGTTTTCCAATACACTTATTACATTATTGTGGTTCCGTGTTGCATGAATTCCACCATCAGTACTCCTTTGCCCACCCAGGAATCAGGTGTCGTCAGATTTCCGCCAGACATTTGTTCAAACTTTTTCGGCTCTTACAGTGAATATGCGTTCATCCATTGCTTAGACTGTTCTGTGGTTTCAACATTCACAAATGAAATTCATGTTTTCACTGCTACGATGTGAGTGGGAATTTCATCAGCATCTTTGAGGTATCGCTGTAAGAATGTCAAAGCCGCACCTGTGAGCATTTTCGGAACCCATGTTGTGCAAATCCTCGTGATAGTTCAGTCTAACTGTGACAGTCTCGTAGAGAACAGTGGTTGAAATCTGTGGAATTCACATGGAAGTTCTGAAATTGTGAAGTGCCATCTTTCACAATTTTTTTCGTCAACATTTTGAAAAAGATTATCATTTGCTACAGATGGTCGACAACTTCGCTCTTTAACGTGAACATTTATTCAGTCGCCCATCTTTGAACATTTTATACCACTGTCTTACAGTTCCTTCATTCAGTATATTTTGTCCATAAACCGGGCTAAATTCGCGATGGTTTTCTGCAGCACTCATGTTTTTAGGATGAAGAAAGCGGATAACAGCGCGAATTTCGCAGCTTGCGGGATTATCAAACGCAGGATATATCGTAACTCAGTGTGTAGAGGCAAGAACAAGCACTAGGTAACCAGTTATGTGATGGTTTACAAGATAACGAGTCATGTGACGCTACCTCGCATGCGCGTGCTGTTCCCCGCGCCTGCATTTATTGCCTATAATAAACCGAATTTATTTTCCGATTTGCCCTCATGCACTCCTTGTGTCGTGCGACAATAATTTGATGTATCACATAAATTAATATAAAGCAATATTTCATGGGATGTATTACGAAGGGCCCATCATTGAAGAAGCAATGACCATAGCATAAATATGTAGGATCACACTGCTTGCTGTTCATATTTCGTAGTTTGGTATAGAGATAACATTCGAGGGATTTGTTGCCTCAGTCTTTATGGTAGAAGAGTCCTCTACCCTGAAGATGGAGACATCAGAGTGCTCCAGAACTTGATTGTGTATCTACTAAACTGCGCAGGGTCACATTCTAGAAGAAAATGTTCTTAATTTTTACAATTTTGAGAACCTATAATCTCGAATAGGCTTTGACAATTTCATATAAGTTTTGACGTAACCATTAGTTTTAATTATCACTCTTGAGTCAGAAGAATAATTTTGGGATAACATTGCCACATGTTAATGAGTATATACGGGGTTTTGGTTGATAATTAGTTTTATTGAACGCTTATAACTCCTAAATACAAATGATTATATTCGTCTCTCTGATTTACACATTCTATAAATCAGTATAATCACAGCATACACAAAGTCTTCTTTTTGTTAGTATGTCATCACTAGTCGTTGCTACGTATCGGCTGCTAACAATGAATTTTTCTCTGGACCAAACTTGGACCGCCACTACTCAGTTGCAACTCACTACTACTAGCCGCCGCCCATTAGGCTTTGCTATATACCCTCTTAGCGGACCACATAGAAAACGCCGCTTCCAACAGTTCTTCTGTTGTTAAGTGTTGATTCGTTGCTGCGGAAATATTTGCTGCACCGTTGTCTGGCAATGGCTGCCTATTCTTATACCACTCTCCCGGCTTTCGCCGTCATGTTACAGTATGTTAAGGCTCAAAAAGGAGTGTATCACGCAGCTTGTACATCATGGATGCGAGGTCAGTTGCAGAAGCCGTTCCACTGTTATATTATTTTCTTCAAAATTATCTTAGTATCCCCGCACATTACTGGAACCTTCTATGATGTTAAAACAAAGGGTCTGGAGTAACCCGAACGACGGTCCATAGATTTTGGAATAAGCTGTTTAGCAGGGGGCAGAATTATTTCAATTAAACAATTACTAACCTCGAATGGGACATTGTGCTGTAGGTACAAATCTAACAAGGAAAGCTGGCTCTAAACAATGACCCATTTAATTGATTAATTCCAACTAATAAGCTTGTAGCTTCATGTGCTCTCTGCTTGTGTCTGGTCGCCTCGAAAACCCCTGGGCGGTTGATTTCACAACATTTTCTTTTTCAGACCACTTTTCGAAATTAATGGCAAAGTGGGCGAACAATTTATATTTACAAGCGCATTTATGCCAATTTATTTCTCTTCAAATTTGTACGATATCACACAAAGAATGGAAGCGCTAATAATACAAAATTGGCTTGCCCACTCAGTCCCCTGAAGATTATTATTTTCCTCTGTAAGGAATTACTGTATAATGAACACTAATTACGTTGCCTATTACAAAACTGTCTTATTTACTTAACATTTAAGATTGTTTGTAAATGAAATTTTAAATTTCTCGAATATTTATTGACAATGCAGTAGCTGGTTGCTGGCTGCTGGTGTTATTTAATTTGCGAAATGAAAAGTTTCTGAAGGATCTTGAGGGCCGGGTTTGTTCTTGAAGCTAGAGGAGAGCTCTTCTCCGTCTGTATCCGTCTGTCTCATTCTAGACACTCAAATTGTAAACACGTGGTTCTGACACAGAAGTACAGATGGAGAAGAGTGGAACATTCATTCATTTTTCATGCCAACCTGTTGAAGCTCCTATTTCGCTCTGTTCTATATGCGAGTAGACACGGATTTCGAATTTAATTTTAAAGCTGACTCACTCTTAT